>NC_056725.1:1873707020-1873902020 GCF_019279795.1 Protopterus annectens | reverse complement strand
CCATGCAATGTAACAGAAGTAAATAGAATATATTACTGTGCAGCTAAACGAATAACTCATAAAGCTCTACCACCATAACACAGGGTAGTGAGGGAAAGGACGGGGAGAAATCAAACACCATCATGGAAGCATTGAATATTGAAAAATATAAAGCAGTTAAGACAAGAAGCGTCACTTCTAGAAGACGGAATAGATCAACAAAAATACTAAGAAAGATAGATGTAATAAAAGCAATGCACAATATTAGAACAGACCAGGGTCTATCATGCACCGTCTCAGGTAAATTAAAATTTCGGCACAGGCGGAAAATCTTACAAGATGCACAGATAATTATAAAGGAAAAGTACAGGAATTGATGCCGACAGAGTTTGTAGTCATTTAGAAGAAAAGTCAGCTATGACAGTAGAACAAAAGAGCAATAAAAGAAAATCATGTTGAATAAAGGATCATTTGTTAAAGTCGTAGTGGAGAACCGCAAAAAGGAGAAGAATGCAAGTATGGCATGGATTGACTACAAAAAAGCATTTGATAGTATCCCACATTCTTGGATAAGAGTGTTTAAAAAATGTATAAAGATGCGCCCTACACTGATCGACTACATTACAATGACCATGAAACAGTGGCTGACCACTTTGCAATTAAGCCATGATTAAGGACAATTTGTTATCCCAGGGATAAAAATTCAAAGGGGGATAATCCAAGGTGATTATCTGTCACCTTTGCTATTCTTCCTTTCCCTTAACCCATTAAGCTGTCTGCTTAACACATTAGGTCATGGCTATAATTTGGCTCCTAGCAAACAACAAAGTCTTAAGACTTCTCATCTTCTCTTAGTCGTTGATTTAAAACTGTATAGCTCATCAGATGAGGAAGTGAAAGCACAGCTGCAGTTTGTCAAAACTTTTTCAGATGATATTAGAAGGTCATTTGGTCTTGATAAATGTGCAAAAGCAGCCTTTAAATCAGGAAAACTGCAGCACCAGGAAAACATCAGTTTGGGACAAGAATGTGATGTAAAAGAACTTGAGGAAGAGTGAGTGTATAATTACTTTGGTATTGATGAAGGATCAGCAATAAAACATGAATTGGTGCGAATAAAACTTGGTAAGGAATACTTTACAAGACTTAAATTCCTAAAAACAGCGCTGACATCTAGGAACAAAATCCAAGCTATAAACCAATTTGCTCTTCCTGTCCTAACTTAGTTTTGGAGTGAGTGGCACCAAAACATGTTGGATAGATTAGATAGTAAAAAAAGAAGGATGCTTCATGCTCATAAGATTTATAAAACCAGTGCATACCAAGATTATATATTCCCCGTTGCTCTTTGTGTTTCACTGTTGCAGTCATCACTTGTGGGTTATCTCTATTGTGGTAGCCCTCAGCCGGCTCGAATACCAGAGTCAGTGTTTTTGTGCGCTGGCTGCTGTCGCTTGTAGTCTGACGTCAGGTTGTCAGTACTATATAGCAAAGCAGCCGACGTCCTTACATCTCTCTTTCTTGCCGTGGAGCCCATAGGAGAAGCAGTTTGCACGAGTGTCGATCGATCGCTACCAGAAGTCGAATTTCAGCAGAAAATATCTAAAGCGAATTACCCCCTTGGGGACCTTTTTTTTTTGCTCTAACCTATGTCTGAAAAAGTTGACAACATGTCTCGCCTGTGGAAAGCAAATCCCAAACCGAGACTTTCATTCTTACTGCATCACTTGTTTAAGCCCAGACCACAACGTCTTTCGTTGTTGGTTCTGTGCCCTCTTTAATGCGATAACCATTCACCGTAGAGCTCTTTTTTCCTAGACAAATTGTTTTCGTATTCCGTCTTCGAAGTCCGGTATGGTGTCAGTCAGCCAACAATCCACCAATATTCAGAAAAAGCCTTCCGACGACACTACCGCTAAGCAAGTAGTCAGTTCTCCGGAATTCAGTGAGGAGCTTTTGCAGCCCCTGATGCCCAACTCACTTTGTACGCTGGCCTCTACAAACACCCTTTTGGAGTCCGGTTTGCCGCAAAAATCCACTTAGTCTTCCAAGCCTTTGGCTGTCTCTGTCTTGGTTGGGTTTGGAGCCACGATGCAGGCACCGTCTTCTGAGGAGGCCGTTCGCACTACCAATTCTAGACAAAAAATGTCTTCTCTTGCGACTACTGTTTCTCAGAGAGACTGATTCTCTTCGACCTCGAAGCCAGGCCACTCCTAGGAAATCTGCTTCTAGCCACCATCTTGCTACTGCTCCCCCACCCCAAGCTCAAATTGCGGAGGATGTCATCTCCCTTATCCGTGGTACTCAAGGCCACACCCCAAAAAGGAAAAGGCTTTCTTCTCCAGAAATTGACAGACCAAGACTCTGAGGAATCTGATTATTCTGCCTTTGAAGAGGAACAGCCTCCCTTAACTATTTATGAGAAATTCAGATGCAGAGGAATCCATCCCCTCTGCCTCCTCTCCAGAGGACCTTTCTTTCTGGGAAGCACTCCCCTCCCTCAGGGAACATTTTCAGTGGAAATCTCAGGACTACTCACAGTCAAAGAAACAACTTAGAGAGTTTCTGGACCTGCCCCAGCACAGACCCCTGGCCATCCCTCCTATTCTTGAAGTGGCGGGGTGGTGATTTCCTTGAATCCAGTTTAGCCCCTGATGCCGTGCCTCCTGCTCTAGCTAAACCTGGCAGGTACTACAGAGCACTGGATTCTCACATATGCATGTATAGGAACCCTGCTGCAGACCCTGAGGTCATTACATAGGGGCCCAAAGGAGCTAAGACTAGTTCTGCCAAGAATCCTCTTCCTTCTGACAGAGACTTCAGAGGTCTGGACAGATAGGGTAAAAAAGTATACACGTCTGCAACATTAGCTGTCAGAACACTCAGTTGTCAGTTCCATATGTTAAAATATCAACAACACACTTTGGAACAAATAAAACAGAAGATTGCTACCTCTCCTGACGGTGCCAACTCAAAAGAGCAGGCAGATTTACTTCACTCTGCTGGTCAAGTGGCCAAGCACTCATTGCAATGTGGATATGACTCCCTTTGGGCCCCTGTGTAATGACCTCAGGGTCAGCAGTGACAGGACCCGTTATTAGAAGACAACAATAGCTGAAGGAACAACCTATCCCTGATCATGTCAAGTCTGAACTTATTGATGCACCCCTAGGTAAGGAATGCCTGTTTGGAGAAAAAGCAGAAGAGGTGTTTAAAACCTGGAAAACAAAGCAAAAGCTATGCAAACAATAAAATATTTCTTTCAAGTTCAACTGCCCAGATTCAGCAGAAACTTCCCCTATAAGCACTGGGCCTTCCCTGCACCCAGGGCCAAAGTAAGCCCCGCAGGGAGAGGACATCCAGGCCCATATCCCAGGGCCAACAAAGAAGCAAACAATGGACCACTTCTGCTTCTAAGGCAAGGGAGTTCCATGCCAAGCTTCTATGGTAAACACTCACAATGACTTTCCGTCCCCCCTTTGTCCTCCTTTCACTCATCTAAAGCTAGGAGTAAGGCTCACCCTCTTCAAAGACAATTGGGTCTCTATAACCAAGGACCAATGGGTATTAAAAATCATTTCTCAGGGATACAGATTCTCCAACGGACTTCCAATTCCAAGAGGGTACCCAGACTTCTTCCCAAACAAGCGGGCAGAGGCATTAAAACGGAAAGACACTACTATCCTAGGGGCAGTAGAACCTGTCCCCCTTCCCGTTTCAAACAGGAAAAAGTTTTTACTCCAAACAATTCCTTGTTTACAGAAAAGAGGGCATTTGGCACCCCATCCTGGATCTGTTCACACTGAACACCACCTTGGTGGTCCCCAGATTCTAAATGCTAACCTTGCAGCAGCTCCTGCCTATGCTCACACAAAATGCTTGGCTGGTGACACTAGACCTAAAAGATGCCTACCTCCACATCCTCATCCAGGAATCGTGCAGAAAATTCTTGCACTTCAGAGCAGGCTATCAGCACTTTCAGTTCTTTGCACTGCCCTTTGGCTTATCTACTGCTCCCAGAGTATCCAGCTTATGCTTGACCCCGACTATAGCATTCTGCAGACAGAGAAATATACAGATTTACCCTTACCTGACAACTGTGTCATTCAGGCGAACAGCAAAGAAAAGTTGCTGCAGGATCTTCTCTTTGTCAAAAAACTCCTAACTTCCCTCCGGTTCACCATCAACGAGAAAAAGTCAAAGCAAAACCCCACCAGGAAAACTGTTTTCCTGTGAGCTGTACTAGACAGAGCCATAATGGTCTTCCTGTCCCCAGAAAAGCAGAGCTTTTCTGCCTGCCTACTTCACCCAGCTGGCTTCCAGAAGTCACCTCACTGCGAGGAAGGTCCAGCAAGCCCTGGGATACACGGCATCTTGCATCCTCCTCATCCCTCTCGCCAGGCGTCACATGAGAAAGCTTCAGTGGTACTTAAAGAACCTTTGGTGTCAGCACTGTGTCCCTACTGATTCCTTGCCAAAGGGAAGGATTTTTCTGGTGGGCAGAGGCCTGTGCCATGAACAAGGGTCTTCCCTTCATCTTCCACCCTTCCGGCCAGACCATCACCACCAATACCTCAGACATAGCCTGGGGCGTTCACCTAACAGGCAGGTGTACCCAAGGCCTTTGGAATGCCCAGCAACTTCACTTGCACATCAATGAGAAAGAAATGATGGCAGTGCAAAATGCTCTAACTTCCATCCAACCCCATCTCAGACCAGGGGTCCGACTTATAAAAACAGACTACACCACAGTAATGTGGTACATCAGCAAGCAGGGGGGGCACCCAATCTTACCCATTGTGCAGTTTAGCCATGAATCTATGGATTATAGCCACCTCCATTGGCTACACCTGATTGCACAATACTTACCAGGGATCAATACTTACCAGGGATCAACAACACACTGGCAGACCACCTAAGCAGAAACTTACTGGACCCCCCACGAATGGCAGCTCCATAGAGAAATCTTTCTGCAAATCACCCAGGAGTGGGGGACCCCAGAGGTGGACCTTTTTGCCTCACACTTCAGCCACCAATTGCACAAAATTTTTTACCAGGGAGCATCACCTCTGAACATGGAAGGTGGATGCCATGATCTTCCCCTGGAACTCCCTCTTTGTGTACACATACCCTTTTCTCCCCCTTATTCCCAAGGTTCTGATCATAATAAGAGAAGGAGAGTCCAAATGTCATTCTCATTGCTCCAGATTGGCCCAGACGACGTTGGTACCCCTTACTATCTATCTGACCTTACAGCCCCCAAAGCTGCTTCCCTAAGGTCAGACCTCCTGACCCAGGAGAGGCGGAAGGTACTGCACCCAGACCTACAGACTGTCAAGCTTTCAGCATGGCTCATACACTAAAAATTAGCAAGAAGTTACCATTAAGCAAACAGGTTTTGGACATTATCACAGACGCCAGAAGGCCCAGCACAAGAAAATCTTATCCAGGAAAATGGAAAAGATTCTGCACCTGGAAACAGTCAGAAGAGGGCAGTACCTCCCAACCCTCCATCCCACTCATTCTGGATTACTTAGCAGAGTTGCTCCATAGTGACCTCTCCTTCTCTATTAAAATCCATGCCTCGGCCATCTCTGCCCGTTATGTTTCAGACCCACCCCTCTTTTCTCACCCTTTGATTAAGCAATTCTTCAGAGGGGCTTCTAAAATCAGGCCTCCCAGACCACCTTCTACTCCTCCCTGGGACCTGAATTATGTGTTACAGATACTAACCTTGCCTCCTTTCAAACCTGCCGCTTCAACAGAATTGAAATACCTCTCCTGGAAGACTGCCTTCCTACTAGCTATCACCTCAGTGAGAAGGGTCTCTGAACTTCAAGCTCTCATGGCTGTTGAACCCTTCATAAGTTTCCATGCAGAGTCTCCCTGGGGACTAATCCCTCCTTTATCCCCAAGGTGTGTTATCTGATGTGACCCTTAACCTAGCCGTACACCTTCCCACCTTCTTTCCCAACCTTCAAAACAAGAGGGAAAGAATTCTGCACTCACTAGACATGCACAGACAACTCTGATACTATCTGGACCGCACTAAACCATTCAGAAAAACTGACCAGCTCCTTCTAAGCTTTGCCCCAGGGTCAGAGGGGAAGCCCATCTCCTAACAAACCATTTCCAGATGGATTTTTGCTACAGACTACATGGCAAACACATTCCTAAGTCGATCCATACCCACTCCACTAGGGCAACCTCCACGTCTGCTGCCTTCCTCAGAGGAGTACCTACCAGGGACATATTGGAAGCGGCCATCTGGACCTCTCTCCATACCTTTACAAAGCATTATTATCTACCCCTCTTTTCTAAGTCTAGAGCAGGGTTTGCCTCTGCAATTCTGCAGGGCCTCCTGACCCATACCTAGGTCTCTACCTATCCTTCTACCCTTTGCCTCAGCTTTGGGAATCCTCCCACATTTGATGACTGCAGTAGTGAAACACGAACATAGAACAGTTGTGTACACTTTCCATAAATGTAGATGTTTGAGTGTATTCACTGTTGCAGTCTTGGTTTCCCTCCATCCCCCTTTTCACATCTTCTTCTAGGGGGGACACGTGCTTCCCTAGGTGGCTCTAAGCCACCAGGACCCCTTCTCTCTTTTCCCTTGTGCTTCTGACGGGGTTAGGGCAAGAAGAACTGATGTATTGATGTTGGCTGCCTTGCTTTATAGTACTGACAGCCTGATGTCAGACTACAGGCGACAGCAGCTGGCGCACAAAAACATTGACTCTGATATTCGGGCCGGCCTTGCCCTGCCACAGCAGGGATAACCTACAGGTGATGACTGCAACAGTGTATACACTAACATCTACATTTATGGTAAGTGTACATAACTGTACTTTTCGAAGGAGGGATGGGCCTCTTTGAATTTGATTACATGTATTCATCTGCAATCGTGGAACAACTCATATCTGCTGACCTTACAAGACCCAAACGTAGTGAAAGTTTTGAAACATGAGGAGAATAATCTAGGATGACTTCTCTGCTTAATTTAGCAGAAGCATATCAGCATCAAGCAGGAATGGAAATCAAACCAGAAGTAGATAAGTCAAGCAGTAACTGAATGTGCCAAAAACAAAAGAAAGAATATAAGGTGCAGGACCAAATGAAAAGGCAAGAAAATGCATAAAAGTAGTTGCAAGTATAGAAAACGTCTGGAAGAACCTCATGCTGATCAGGAACGAGCACAGGAATGGTTAAGGAGAGGTGAATTCAAACCAAGAGATAAAAGGTTAATATCGGCGTCTCAAGATAGTGGGGTACATACATGCTGGTTAATAAAGTCCATTGAACATGTGGGGGAAACAGACAAATGTAGGGTTTGTAAAACCGAATTGGAAACAGTCGCTCAACTCGTTGCTGATTGTGACATACTAATGGCAGGAGGACTGTATACTGAAAGGCATCATAATGTGGCAAGACTGATTGTGCAAACATTATGGTATTGAAGTGGCTGAAAAACACTAGAAACGAGCCACAAAGCATCGTAGAAAATGATGAAGTCTACATCACGTGGGATAATCCATTACCAGCAGTTGAAAAGATAGATGCTAGAAAACCGGATGTAGTTGTCTGAGAAAAGAAGACAAAAATAGCATTGATCATTGAAATTGCCACACCCAGTGACTACAGTGTCCTGTGTACAGAGAGAGACAAAGTTCTAAAATATTAGGATTTGCAAGCAAAAATGAAAGCAATGTGGAAAAATGACACCCAGATAGTTCCATTAGTAGTAGGAGCAACGGGTCTCATAAAGAACAGTATACTATTATATTTATACATGATACCAATACATACACCTCCGTACGAACTGCAGAAGGGAGTCATTACTGGACACATTGTGGGTGCTTCGAAGAGCACTTTTGGCTGACATCAGAGTGAAACAATAATAATTTCATGAACTTTAATTGTACTTTGACTTAGGAATGGGGTCCATTCCCGTCATGGTATTAGAAACCCAAAAGATTTAAAGAAATTAAAAAGGGATAGACTTCCTCTTATCCGGCCTCCTTTTTAACCATTTTTCAAATTTCTGCAATATCCGTAGCAGCAGAGAAGAACAGCACTTCTGTATCCTCTGTGTACTTCAGAACGTGTCTGCTTATTGTTTAAATCTTAAAAAATGAATTTGGCAGGTTTTTTTTATGTTTCAAGTTAATTTTTGTTTCAATATCTTAAAATTTTAAGATTAAAACGGTAAGCCAAGGCGTTCTGAAGTGCCAGGTTAAAGTGAGATGGAATAAGAGCGATTTACCTGTATTTAGTGACTGTATCAAGCTAATGCAACAACCAGCCCAGCGATCGGTAGTGAAACAACCCATTCTGCCATCCCACAGCCCTGTTAATTCCATATCATCAACTTCTCCTAAATGCCTCTAACCCTCAGACCACTGTTATGAATTTTCGAGTTGACAAACTTACGGTTAACATAAGTAGTCACTGGGAGTTGCCCTAGCAAATTGGCCCTTGTTTCTTCACTCACATGCTTCTCTTGTTTGTGTTTACTCTCAACAAATAAATATTTACTTACAACATATATGTGTAATTTTTTATTTTGATTTACAACCTACAAATTCTTTTTTCTATACTTTTTCTCATTAACCAGCCATTTGTTCATCCATCCAGCCTATGGACTGGTCCAGCATGACCGTATAAGAGAGAGTCTACAGTATATAGCAAATATACTTGCATAAAAATGCACAAGTGTGTGTGTGTATGTGTGGAGGTGTGCATATATATGTGCACACACCCACATGTATGTGTGTGTGTATATATATATATATATATATATATATATATATAGATATAGATATATACATATGGAGATGTATATAAATTATGTATTCTATATATAATATATATAAATTATGTATTCTATATATAATATAAATATATTTATGGAGCTATATATATATATGTGTGTGTGTGTGTGTGTGTGTGTGTATATATATATATATATATGTGTGTGTGTGTGTGTGTGTGTGTGTGTCTGTGTGTGTGTGTATATATATATATATATATATATATATATATATATATATATATATATATGCACACACAATGTGCATGTGCATTTTGGTGCTGTCTGAAACTGAAAACTAACATGGTGTGACTGTCGTGCTTTTGAGGTTACCAAATACTGAAAGGTAAAGTCATCCTTGCATTATCAAAAGCTGCCATTTCACCATCATATGTGCAATGGAAGCCTGGATTCATGCAGGTAACTAGGTATGTCATGAGGAAGTTAAAAAAAAAAAAAAAAACATCCTGTAGATGCATAAGACAACAGGCTTTGGTGTTTTGTACTTGGACTTAAATCTGTAGCCAAGCAAGTCCATGAAAAATGCGTGCTTTAGTATTACGTTGCATTTCAGTCAATTCATCTGCCTTCCAAAATAAGAATAAATGATTGTTTATAAACAGGTTTGGAACAAATGGATATTAAAGATATTAGTTTCCATTGCCCTTTCTAATTTCATACCACTAATAGTAATATGACCATATAAAAAGTGTTATATTTTCTATATTTATCAGTACAGCAATGTTGCACCCACTGCAGAGAGTTATTGGCAGCTTACAAAATCTGTGAAGTTGGTTTCTAAATGTAATACAATAATGTGCTACTGCATGTCCTACTCTAATTATTCAGGTAAAGCTGTCTGCCGTACCAAAAGTTCATGTACCCCTTCCATCTTAGACCCATTTCATCCTCTCTAACATTTGCTAATTAGCGTAAACTTCTGTAACCATGCAATACTTTTGGTTATGCATGTCCTCTACACAAATTCTTGTGCTCTACTTATTGAAAAGGTGGAAGATTCAAAGCTGTCCTGCAGGCTGTAATAATAAGAAAGGCGTGTATCTTTAGGACAGTTTCTGTCATATTATGGCCTGGGCAGAAGCAGAGTACTGTTAGTCTTGTTCAGGGTGTCTTTATTAGCTTAACCGAAGTTGCAGAAGGGATGACTGTGAAATTCTCAAAGGTAAAAAAAAAAACTATGGAAAACTGCAAGCTCTTTTTTTCTCAGTGATTGCTCTAACATTCATCTAATAGTGATTTCAAGTCAAAATAGAGGATGTGCATGGGTCTGTGGCTAAGGCTTATGTCTATTACACGTGTTATGTTTGTTCACTCTGAACAGATTATCACAAGTCATTAACTCTGTTTACATTAGTACTTGTATTTTTTTTGTATTCCTAATTATTGGTGTTGGGCAAGGGGCAGTGTAGTCCACATTGTTGCATTAATGCTGTATCCTCTTAGGCTGGGTGCTGCCGCAAGTTGTGGGTGGGCTGCAGCCTTAAATAACTTTTTGTTTTTTAAGCTCTCCCAGTCTCAAACAGGTAGTTAGGCACTGCTTCAGGAAGCTAATGCCATCGTGCAAACCCCTGCACATTGATCATGATGATGCAGGATACTGTGACGATGCGTGATGTCAGTGATAATGAAAAATTGTAAATAATTTGGGATTTGAAGGGGCCACTCTAGAATTTGTGGCACCCCATTATTTTGCCCTCAAAACCGGTTGAGGGGTATGGAGAGAGGAGAATCCCGTAGATAGATCTTCATCATCTCCTCTTTCTTGTGCATCTGAGTTAGCAATTGTAGTAATACACATCTTTAAAAGGTTGTGCTGTCCTTTGGCATCAGACTTCTTATACACTGCTTAAAGACCCAAAGATGGTTACAGCTGACGACCTTATTATACTCTGACATCCAGACGTCTGTCCTTAGATGTTTTTCAGCTAGGGATAATGTATAGATTGTGGAAATCGGTCCAATCTTGGACTTCTGTGCAGCAGAAAGACCCAAGGATCAGTACTGTAATATGTTTGTCTTCTTGAGAACATCTGCATTTTATGGTAAGTATGACACAACTGTACTTCTACTTAGACTTCCGGGTATTCCCAAGCACAGGTCTGGGGATGCTGCACAAGCAGAACAAATGTGTTTGCAAAAGAGTATCAACATTAATGGTAAGCATGACAAGTGTGCATATTGTTTAAGCCTCAACCAAGTCATCACTGCATCCAACATCTGTAGGGCCCCTAAGTTAAAATCTATTAAAGCCAGAGGAGACTTCATCCTAGTGCACTTCATTAAGAAGAAACTAGAGTTCATTTTTAAGTCCTTTGTACTTATACCTGTAGGTTCATAGGTAAGTACTAGGCTAGCTGTCCTTAGGGGCCATTTTAAACCTAGCTAATTTCCCATTTTATGTTTGAAGTTACCTGTCCCATTTGGTTATAGTTTGCCCTTACTCATCCCATAGTCAGTTATATATTAGCCCTAATAAGAATAATTGGGATCATACCACGGGTAATTTGAGGGGACCTATGCATGGGGTAAAGCATTTAGGAGCTGCCTCTGTCCATTAGTAGTACAGGGGGCAGACCTGAGGTAAATTTTGTCTCATCCATAGATCTAAGCTGTGCTTGACAGTGGACCGGCATCAACTTTGTTTTATATGGATCGAGAGTCTGTTCCACAGCAGCAGTATCTTCTGTAAAATATACCTATCCCTCTGAGCTATTCAGTTGATGTTGCAGAAGAGGTTTAGATATCTAGACAGAGTATTTCTGATGTCATTTGACTTGTTTGATGTGCAGTAAATCCATCAGTAATGGGTCAGAGGGTGCCTTGTATGCTAGACACAGGTCACACCCTTGCAGGTCTGTAGGATACAGAGTATAGTGACAGGGTTTTTTGTTGGTCCATGTAGGACATGTTTAGTTCTTGTATATTAGTTGCATATTAGTAAGGTATTTCTGGACATTTCAGCTGTTGCATGTGTATGGACTATGCCTTCATGTCTTCTTAGAGTGGATTTCTTGACATTCAAAAAATCATGAACCAGAACAGAGGAGTCTATAGACATTCAGAGCTGCCTTTGTCTAAGGATGGAAGAGAAGTCTGTGCTTACAGAGCCCTCTGGCTTGGTGTTTGTGGGGTCACCCACCTTTTCCCATAACTAGCCCATCAGGTTAGGCGACTCTAGTATGCTGGACTGGCCAAAGCATGCGTATGATCTTCTAGAAGGTGACATCAGGTTATTAAAAAGATTACTGTTGATCACGGGGGGGGGGGGGTGAAGGCATATTGTTGATGAACCCATTTTCAGTTATCCCACTGATGTGTAGCTTGGTTTAGGGACATACTTTATGAATCACAATTTCTGCTAGGAGAGTATGTACCTTGAGTTTGTCTGTGACTATAGAAATAGTTTGTGAAAATAACTTTTGTTTGAGGATTATTATTTAAACCGGTATCAGGACTAGCTGTGGGAGCCACATTGTCCCCGTTTTTTTGCCAGCTTAGTCCTTTACAAATGGGCGAACGAGGTAGTTTTATCAAAAATGACTAGATTCATTAAATTGTACACCGGACTCGTGGATGACATATTTATTGTGTGGTCTGGTACTGTTGATGGCTGTGTTTATGAATTATTTAAACAGTTCTACCACTTAATGTTCACATTTATAAGTTCTTATGATCTTGATGATTTTTTGGATATTGAACTTGACAAAAGTCAAAATGAAAGAGGAATATTCTCCCAGTGTGTCCAGAAGGAAGTCTTTTAGCTATTCCTCCCTATATTTCTCTGCTAAATCACCCACTCTGGATGAAAAGGAGTGTGGTGAAATGGCAGTTTGTAAGGAGTTCTAGGATGATATCAAATGATGAAGTAGCTATTACGGAGTGTAATTGTTTGAAAAGTGTTTGTAAATTGGAGTATACCGCCAGTTTTGTGGATTTTATTATTACAGAGTTATCTACTGGGAGACCTAACAATTTTGCACTTATTTTTTGTGGCATGAATAGGTCAAAGGAAAAGGGAGCATAGGGTCTCAGAGAACCTTAAAGCATTTTGCTTAGGATTTTGCTCTGACTGAGGCAAATGCAGAACATTTAGACGACATTGTCATATTATAAGATTGATTGTGGATTTAAGTAACAGACTTGGCTTTTTTAGTACCTTTTGTGTTTAAATATGGTTTTAATTTGAAGCAGCTTTTTGAGTCCGATATCCATGGGAGGAAAAAATGGACTGTTGTACTTGGCATTTTTAAGTGTGGGGCATATAAGCAATGTAGATTTATTAATGCAGGCACTTGTTTGTAGGACACAAACCTACAATATTGTCTTGCAAAGTTCAGTACAACTGCCTCACGAAGAAACCTGTTTATACTGTTCTGCATTTTATTATAGGAAAAACAAAGACCTCCAAGTAAGGACTCATCAGCATATTTGTGCTATTAAAAAAAAAGGGCAAGAACAGTGCACTAGCTAGACATGTGGAAATGTGCCCTGATTTAACAAGTTTTTTTTTTCTTATATTGGAAAAGGTTAAATGTAATCCCATATGTGAGAATTGGACTAATTTGTTACTGAGGAGGAAGGGAGTTTGGACCAATGACTTTGAATGCTGACCAACCTCCATGTATTAATGCTGCTCTCTGTCTAACTTGTATGTTGAAAAATAAGCAAATGAATATTAAGTAATCACATTTACATAACACATCATGCAACTATTCCCTAAGGAAGTATGTCTTGCTACATTTCTTTATTTTGAAATTTGTATTCCTAAAAAGATTACTGTATTGGACAGAGTTTGCCTGGTGTTTTCCATCATTTATGAAGAAAAGCATAAAGTTAACCCCTTCTTGGTGGCCCAAATTCCATATACTGGGCAAAAAAACACAGGTGGTCCCATTAAGAGGAATATGTTTGCCCCCCTTACACAAGCTCATTGTTTTTCTTTAGACTGGGGATTCTTAACTATCCTTCGAAGTGGCAGTTTGGTGGGTTTTATTACAGCAGGACATCCATGTGTGGAAGATGTCAGCCCTCCAGAGAAGTGGAATTTCCTTCCCATTTTGGCAGAGACTAGACTGTATTTATGTCTTCTATTCTTATGTTGCAATATTCTTGGTGTTGGATTTTCCACCTCAGGTGACCCGTATGTCTGCTTCTATACAAAAGCTTCAGTTTGGCTGTTGTAGCTGCGTGGGACGTCACATGTAGGGCCCAAAACCAGGGACCTTAAATGTGACGTCTGCAGGCACAGACCTCAGAACTTTTCAGCTGCAGACCAACGCATCATGTGCTTCGCTCCTTCACCGCAAAAGTGTAAAAGTTAAGTACCCCGTTGGGGTTCTCTTTAATTTCTCGCTAAAGCTTGGTTTGTTGTAGCAATCCTTAGCCAATGTCAGCAAAAAAAGGCAAATGCCAGTGCGGGTGCCAGGTAACCCATAAAGACACGCACGACAGCTGCGTTTTTTTTTTGCTTAGGCCAGGAGCACAATCACAACACTTGCTCCATCTGCCAATCT
Source organism: Protopterus annectens (assembly GCF_019279795.1). NCBI lineage: Eukaryota > Metazoa > Chordata > Ceratodontiformes > Protopteridae > Protopterus > Protopterus annectens. Next base: position 1,873,887,695 of record NC_056725.1, on the reverse strand, counting down.
TTCGTTCTTAAGTCCCTTCGCAGCCATCTGGCAGCCCTAAATCCCTACCTGGAAAACCAACTGCTTAAAAAATAAGCTCTTAGGATGGATCCTGTCTTGGAGGCCTCTACTGAACCTTTGCGAAAGAAGGCCAAGTTTCCTAGGACCTCTTCCGCTCTGCTTTCAGATGCCCTGCCAGCTTCTAATTTAGGAGTTGAGGGACGTCCGACAAACCCGTTCACTTCTACGTCGACCTTGGAGGAAGCTGCTTCACAGTTGACGACCGGCACTTCCCCGGAGCCAACCCAGACACTGGCTACCGGCAAGGTCAGGGGGAGCCAGGCACAGCCGGTCTTCCAGCCAGGAACCCTCCACCAGACACTGCTACCGTTAGCCAGCCATCTGACTCCAGACCTACTCCTAAGTCTACCCCAGTCAAAAAGAAACAAAAAACTAAACATCTTGCTACATCCGCATAAGGCCTGCCAGATTGGAAGTCCTTCACCTCTTCCTTAATGCAGGCCTTTCTGGCCCTTATGCCTTCAGCCTCTTCTCCAGCTACCCTTCCTTTGCTTAGCCCTAGGACTGCTTCTGCCTCTTCCCTTCCACCACTTACCTCACAAGAGAGGGAAGAAGAGCAAGAGACTTATTGTTCCTCTTCTGAGGAATCCATTTCTTAAACTTCCCAAATTGCCTCCCCTCATGAGTACTACTCAACAGATGATGAATCTGTTGAGGGAGACCCCCCCCCCAAGAGAATATCAGCTTTGGTGAAACCATCACCAGAATGAGAGATTATTTTAAATGAGACACCTCACAAATGTCTGACAATCTATATATTTTCAGCTTTTACAAGTGGAATCCCCCTGCCCTTCTGCCATTCCACCCGTCATCCCTGCCTTTTTAGATGCCTTTGCCCCTGCATCAAAGACACCAGATTCTCAGCCCACCTGCCTCTGAGGCCAGACCGCTTCTACATGTTGCCTGATGACCAAATATTTAGTCAAGCCTCCCTTGGCAGATCCTGCTGTGATTGCCATCACAGCTGATAAACAATTCAGACTCATTCCATCTGCCCCTGTCTTACCTACGGACAAAGACAGCAAAATAATGGATGGAATTGGAAAGAAGGTCTACACCTCTTCCACATTGGCTTTTAGAGCAGTAACTATCAAACCCATACTAGCAAATATGCTTTGGACCTTGTCTGTCAAGCCACTATTTTGCTGGCTGCTACTTCTGACTGACCCACAAAAGCTGACATCTCTTCCAAATTTTATCTGACTGTCCAAGTAGCCAGACACTCAATTAGATGCAGCTACGATGCTGCAGAGGCCTCTGCATGCTCTGCAGCATCTGCCTCTGTTCTCAGGAGATACTCCTGGCTTTGTCTGCAACACTTACCCGAAGACTTCAAGTCTAAGATCTTAGATGCCCCCCTGGACCCTGATTTCCTGTTTGGCAAACATTCAGCAGACCTGTTTAAAAATCTGCAGGAAAAAAAGCAAGGAATTGCAAGACATCAAGCATCTCTTGGTGTCCCCAATTTCCAAATATTGCAGGAATTACCCTGCCAATGCCACATTTGTCAGACGAAACCCACCCTCTGCTGGACCTACCTCTTCCAGACAGAGGAGGAACCAGAAGTCAAACCCCAACCAGACCAGCTGCCTCTCAGCCTCCTGCTAGACGGCCCTTTCAAGACAGAAGAGACGCCAGCAATGCATAACTGCCTTGCCCCAACTGCCTCCCCTTTCGGAAAACCATCACCACAGACGGATGGGTCCTAAATATTATCCAAAATGGATACTTCCTCTCCTGAAAAGAAAGGCCACCCTTAAGGGGTTTCCCCTTTACTCCAAGAAATCAGACACCTCTTCCCACAGGTCCTGACAGACCTTCTGAACTTGGGAGCCATAGAACCTGTCCCCCCAGGACAGGAAGGAAAAGGCTTCTATTCAAGACTTTTCCTGGTCCCCAAAATGGATGGACCATGGAGACCCATTCTAGACCTTTCCTTCTTAAACCTATTTTTAAAAGTGCCCACTTTCAGAATGTCGTCCCTTCCAAGTTTACTCCCTCTCATACCGGTCAAGGATTTTATGTCCACACTGGACCTGAAAGAAGCCTACTTGCACATACCCATTCTACCCTCCCACAGAAAATGTTTACATTTCTCTGGACCCTCCTCTCATTTCCAATTTGCTGCTTTACTCTTTGGCGTGTCCACTGCCCCCAGAGTGTTCACAAAATGTCTGGCACCGGCCATTGCCTATTGCAGAACACATGGGATTCAGATTTATCTTTACCTAGACAACATCCTGATCCTAGCAAACTGCAAAGAAACCCTTTTAATCCATCTAGAGCTCACCATGTGTCTACTACAAAATCTGGGTTTCACCCTCAACCTCCCACAATCATCCTTGACACCAGAACAAAACAAAATATTTCTGGGTTGCAGAATCAAAATGGACATAAAAGCTTTTTTTCCCCAGGACAAGGTCCACTCCCTGACCTCCCATTTCAAAGCCCTGCTGCAGACCCAAATAACTGCAAGGCATTTCCTAAGGACCCTGGGCCTAGTGGCAGCCACCATTCCCATGCCTCCACTAGCCAGAATGCACATGCAAAAGCTTCAGTGGTATCTAAAAAATGTTTGGTCTCAAAACCAACATCCTCTAGAAAAAGAAATCACTCTTCTGCCCTGCCAAAGGCATAAGTAACCTGGTGAATTCAGAGAGTCCAGCTTTACCCAGGCTTTCCTGTACAGCCTCCTTTCCCAACCCAGGTTATGCATACAGATGCTTCAGACTCAGGATGGGGAGTCACAGTGGCATCCTACAGGGACCAAGCAAAGTGGCACCCTTCATTAAGGAGCAAACACATCAATGTGAGGGAAATGACAGCAGTCTTTCTAGCATTGGAAACTTTCAGCCCTCTCCAACTACCAGGTGTTCTCCAAATAGTAACGGACACCACCACAGTTATTTGGTACCTTAACAAGCAGGGGGGAACAAAAGCGTCCCACCTGTGCAGACTAACCTTACTGATACGGGACCTAGCCTATCAACAGAACTTGTCCCTGCAGGCATCCTGCAGGCATCCTACACCCCATCGCAGGACAACAAACAAGCACACCTTCTAAGCAGGGCATCCTCTCCACAGCACGAATGGATGTTGGACAGGAATGTCTTCCTAGACATTTTCCACCAGTGGGGCACTCTTCAGGTAGGATTATTTGCCTCCCCCCAGAACAGACACCTCCAGACCTTCTGCTCCAAGACCTACTCCCCTCTAGCTTGGAGAGTAGACGCTTTCAGCATTTCATGGAAGGGAAGGTTTCTATATGCCTTTTCTCCCTTCCCACTAATTCAGAAAGTCGTCCTGAAAATCAGGAGGGACAAACCAAAAAATTTTGTTGGTGACTTCCTTCTGGCCAAGGCAACCCTGTCTAGCGAAGGGCAGTCACCACAAGTTACCCCACAAGGTGGACCTTCTGACACAATAAAAGGGAACCATCATCCACCCAGACTTGCAGACTTTGTCACTGACACTGTGGGTGATAAACTTCTAATTACCTTCAGGCACCACTACTCAGAGGATTTGCTTTCAGTCCTGAGGAGGCCAGGAAACCTACTACAAGAAAATCTTACTTAGCTAAATAAGAAAGATTTTCAAAATGGTGTCTGGACAAGGGCAGGGATCCACGCATAGCAGATCCCCCCAGGTGTTGTTCTTGTTTCACTGTTGCAGTCATCACCTGTGGGTTATCCCTGCTGTGGTAGCCCTCAGCCGGCCCAAATACCAGAGTCAGTGTTTTTCTGCGTTGGCCACTGTCGCTTGTTGACTGACGTCATTGCTATAAAGCAAGGCAGCCAACACCATTACATCAGTCTTTTTTGCCATGGAGCCTGTAGCAGAAGCAGTTCGCAAGTGTGCCAGTCAGTCACTACCAGAGTTTGAATTGCAGCTTAAAACGTCTAAAACTATGTATCCCGTTGGGGATCCTTTTTTCTTGCACTAACTGATGTCCGAAAAAGTTAACAATTGTCTCGCCTGTGGAAAGCAGATCTCATGCAGAGACTGCCGTTCATACGGCGTCACTTGTTTAGGCCCAGACCATGAAGTCCCCCGTTGCCAGTTCTGTGCCCTCTTTAACGCGAGAACCATTCGTTGTACAGCTCTTATTGTAGACTGGTATTTTAGTCTTCCATCTTCACATTCCAAAATGGCGTCTGTCAGCCAAAAATCCGTATACATCCCAAAGAAACGTAGAGACTCAACTGCTAAGCAGGCTGTCAGTTCTCTGATATTCAGTGAGTCACTTTCGCATCCCCTGATGCCCGATACTGTATCTACGCAAGCCTCTACCGAAACCCTTTCGGAGTCCGGTATGCCGCAGAAATCTCCATCTTCGGACCCTTTGGTTGTCTCTGCCTCTGTTGGGTTCGGAACCTGGGACGACATGATCAACAGACCACGATGCTTTGCCAGAGATGGTCTGCACCTGTCGCCCCTGGGATTCAGATTACAGGCTAAGGCTCTTGCCACCCCTATAGTGCCTTTTTTAGGCAAAGTTCAAAGGACAAAGCCACCACCGTAACAGGTACAAGCATGCAAAATCTGAAGGTAATGCTACTCAATGCTAGAAGATTTGACATCAAAATGCACTCTCTCGAGGCACTCTAAAAATGGAGAACATCGATATCTGTGCAGTAACTGAGACTTAGTTCAAGGCTCCAGAGAGCACCCCTGCAATACCAGGCTACAACTCTTACCACACTTTTTGGCCACCAAATCAGGACCGAAACACTAAAGGTGGAGGAGTGTCCATATTCAGTAAGGATGTACACAATACCAGGCTAGTTGCCCAACACAATGCGTCTGAAATTCTCCAGGTGCAACTAACACTAGGTAAGACTGCAATCCAAATTGTAGCTTGCTACAGATCCCCCACCATGCCCCAAGATTCTCACTACACCTTTCTAAACATACTGGAAAATATTAAGATACAGCCAAACACCCTAATACTGGGTGATTTCATCTACCCTGCCATTAACTGGGAAAACTACTCGTGTACCAACACCTTTGCCCAACAGTTCTTGGAATTCATAAATTCCAATGCGCTGGGTCATCTAATCCTTAGTCCCACCAGGGGCTTCAGTATCCTAGACCTAGTCATTACCAACATGGGAAATCGATGCTCCACACCTGTGCTCGCCCCCTCATTGGTCAGGTCTGACCATAAGATAATCATCCTTGACATCCACATCCCACCCCCACCCCCCAGTAAGGAAACCTCCATAAAAAACTTTTCCAAACCCAACTTCATGCTACTCAAGTCAGAAGTGACAAACTTCATGACACCCATGCAGATGGGAACTGAAAGTTCGAATGCTGAATCCTTCACTAAGGCACTGTACGAACACATCCACTTGTGCTTGAATCGTGCCATCAACAATAGAACCAAGACGCTCTCCTCCAAAAAAGGGAAGCCAGTTTGGTGGTCCCTTGCCATAAACATACTTTACAACAAAAGGAAGAAACTGTTGCAGAAAAGAGGAAAATCCCAGGATGCAAAAAACTCCCTTGCCAACCTCAGTAAGAAGCTGAGATCCCTCATAAAATCTTCCAAAGCTAGTTACGAAAATAAAATTGCCAAAGATTCCAAAGACAACCCCAAGGCATTTTATAGCTATGTCAAAAATCTAAATGGCAATGCTCAGATCTGCTCTGAGCTGTAACAGAATGGCATTAAATATACTGATCCCAAGGATATTGCCAATATCCTGGCAGATCAATTTAGTGCAAACTTCACCCCCCTCTCAACCCATAAAGGGCCCATCTCAATACTGAAAGATTGCCAAATTCCGATAACGGCCACACAGGTATAAAACACACACTCCAAAGCTAAGAATACAGCATCCATGGGACCAGACTACATCCCAGGATGTGTACTACATGAACTACAAAATGAACTGGCACCTCACCTAAGTGTCATGTTTAATCATAGCCTCACCTCAGGCTTCATGTCCACTACGTGGCTCACAGCTACTGTTATCCCACTCCACCAGGGGGGGGGATCCACCTTGGATCCCGGGAACTACCGCCCCATCAGCTTGACGAGCCTGATCTGCAAGGTCTTGAAACGTATTATCATGGAACTTATAAACAAAGACATTTGGCAACCTTCAAACACTGGACCCCATGCAGTTTGGGTTCGTGAAGAACTGATCTTGTCTACTGAACCTGATTGACTTCTTTGAATCAGTCTCCAGAGCCGTGGACAAGGGTAAGGTGGTCCACACAGCCTATCTGGACCTCACCAAGGCCTTCGACACAATCTCCCACTGTGGAATCCTAGATAAACTTACTAAGCTGGGCATTAATCCCTATGTCACTCGATAGGTTCCCAACTGGCTTACTGACAGAACCCACACGGTAAAAGTAGCCTTCTCCAAATCCAGCTCCAGACAAGAGGAGAACCTCAGAGTTCAGTCCTGGGACTGCTCTTGTTTGGCATCTACTTCTCTGAAGTACAGGCCAACACTAAGGGACTCTGGTTAACAAAGTTCGCAGATGACTGCAAACTGGGAGCCTTTATCGAATCCCCAAGTGATGTGGATATTCTGCAAAAGGGCCTTATAGAAACAGATGCATGGTCTCAAGCTCAATGCCAAGAAATGTATAGTTATCCCCTTTGGGAAAAAACATGCATCATGAATTACCACATAGGTGGCAGTACACTGAACACCGAAAGTGTGATAAGAGACTTAGGGACACAGGTGGACAGTGGTGTCACCTTCAATAACCACATCACCACAACAGTCAGGAAATCCTATGTAGTACACCTCATCACTAAGGGCTTTTCATCCAGAAAAAAGAGGTCATTGTCTCACTATACTCATCCCTCATTAGACCCATTATATAGAGTACAACGCCCTATTTAGTATGTACCTCTTAAGACATCTGCAACAACTGGAATGGCCGCAGAAATACCTCACTAAAAGAATCACAGGCCTAAAGCAGATGCCCTATGCTGACCGTTTTAAAAACTCCTCCTATACTCTTGTCGCATGTTGTCTACTCACAGGCGATCTCTGCTTAACATGCAAGGCCATGTCAAACCCAGAGTTGTTGGACATGCTGCACTTAAAGAAATCCAAATCCCTCAAAGAAACATGCTCCAGGGATTTAAACCTTGTCATCACAATGAACAAAACATGCTGGAGGGGTAGGTTCCTGACCCAGAGACTCCCCAGACTCTGAAATAGACTTCTCATACATGTCAAGCGAAGTGCCTCTTTGGCCCTCTTCAAAAGGAACCTTGATGATTGGATGGGAGATGGGAAATTCACCCCTGGGATCACGTCAGTCGCCCTGCTAGACAGGGGTCCAGGAAAGTAAATCCTGTGGGAAAAAAATCTCCAGGGAATTGTTATGGTTACGCTTGTATAAGCCCTAAGGCTGATAGCCTAGTACCAACCTACGAACTGCGATGCAGGCACCGGCTTCCAAGGAGGCCTTTCACACTACCGATTCTAGACAAAAACAGACGTCTTCTCATCCGACTACCGTTTCTCTTAGACTGATGGATACTCTTAGGCCTAGAAGCCAGGCCACTCCTAGAAAATCTACCTCCAGCCACCATCTTACTCCTGCTCCACCACCCCAAGCCCAAATGCTCAAAATGGCAGAGGATCTTATCTCCCTTATCAGGGGCAATCAGGCCACAACTTCTAAAGGGAAAAGGCACCCTTCTCCTGAAATACTGACAGAACAGGATTCTGAGTAATATGATGAGTCTCCCCACCAGAAGACCTTTCCTTTGGGGAAACCCTTCACACCCTCAGGGAACATTTCCACTGGGAATCCCAGGACTTCCCTCAGTCTAAGTAAAGACAGAGTTTCTAGACCTGCTCCTGCTCAGACCCTTGGCCACCCCCCCTATCTTAGAGGTGGTGGATGATTATGTTCTTCTTGTTTCACTGTTGCAGTCATTACATTTGGGTAATCTGCTGGCAGGTTGCCCTCAGTCGGCCGGAATTCCAAAGTGTTGGGTCCTGCATCAGTTGCTGTCTTCTCTTCCATGACGTCAGGTCGTCAGGGGTATAAAATGTGCAGCAGACACCATTTTCTTTAGTCTTTCTTGCTGCGCGGTGCCCGAAGCAGAAGCATTTTCGCAAGTGCCAGTCGGCCGACTACTGAAATATTTGAGTTTGGGTTTCAGAAGCGAAGTCTTCACTAAAGCTAAGTACCCCATTGGGGAAACTTTTTTCTTGCTTTTTACCGATGTCAGAAAAAGGTAATAATTGCATTACTTGTGGGAAGCAAATACCTCAAGGATTTCCATTTATACTGTATTCCTTGCCTAGGCCCTGATCGCAACATGCCTGGCTGCCGGTTTTGTGCTAGATTTAACCAACACAGTATTAAGTGTCTGTATATTTTTGCACCAAAGTGTTTTGGAAACCGATTTAAATACCCAGAAATGTCGGTTATCAATCCGACTACCAGAGTCCATAAAAAACACAAAGAAGAGGACAGAGAAAGGCAGTCGAGATCCAAAACCAACAAAGAAGCTTTTCATAAGCCAGTCGGTTTGCCGGTACTCACTGAAGTGCTTTCGCAGCCCCTGATACACGCTACCTTTGAGTCGCAGGCCTCTACCGACACCCATGTGGAGTCTGGCATGCCACAGGATACTCAAGGTATTGGACCAATGGATGTATCTCCCTCGGATGGGTCCAGAGCCATTGAGCAGGCACCTGCTTCTGAGGGTGTATTCAGACCTCAACATTTGTATATCAAACCGACGACAGTTGCAAAACCAAAGACCAAAGCAACTTCTAAAACTAAAAAACTGATGCATGAGCCACGTGTCTGCATCTCCCCCTGAGGATTTTTCATTTGGAGAAACCTTGCATACTTTGAGGGAGCATTTTCACTGGGAGAATCAAGATTTCTCAGAATCAAAAAAGAGGCTCAGAGATTTCCTCCTCCTCCCTCAGCACAAGCCTTTAGCCATCCCCCCTGTTTTAGACATTGTGGTTGATGTGTTTTCGGCGTCAAGCTTGACCCCTGACTCCTTACCTCCGGCTCCCAGTAAGCCTGACAGATATTACAGGGTACCTGACTCGCATACATTTTTATTTAGAAACCCTGCTGCTGATCCTGAAACTATTTCACAGGGTCCAAAGGGAGTTAAGGCCTCAACAGCAAAAAATCCTACACCCTCTGACAGAGATAGAAGGGCACTAGACAGATGGGAAAAAAAGTTTATACATCCGCAACCTTGGCAATCAGGGCCTTAAACTGTCAATTTCATATGATTAAGTACCAACAACATGTTATGGGATTGCTGAAACAGAAAATTATGTTGATTTCAGAATGTGCAGAAAACAAAGAATTGCAGGAATTATTGCATGCAGCTGAACAAGTTGGAAAGCATACTTTGCAATGTGGTTTTGATTCCTTAGAGGCCTCCTGCAGGGCCGCAGTTACTGGATATGTGATTAGGAGGCATGCCTGGTTAAAGGAACAAAATTTGCGTGATCATGTTAAAGCTAAATTGCTAGATGCACCTTTACAGTATGATTCTCTGTTCGGGATTAAGGCAGAAGAGGTTCTAAAGAAAATGGTAGACAAAGCTAAGTCTATGCAAACTGTTAGACTTCTTACAAGTGCCGCCGCCAAGATTCAGTGGACACTGGCCTACAAAAAATTGGTCCTTTCCTGTGTCAGACAGAGCTCAAAGGAGCAAATCCAGACGTCCTAAGGGTTCCAGATACCAGGCGCAAGATTCATACAGGTGAAAGCAATGGGGCGCTTCCTCCTCCAAATCTGGAGGGGATAAAGCACAAACCTACAGAAAGCAATCCCAATGACTTCCCTCTGCCTACACCAAGCACTTATCTTTTGGCAGCACCCATAGGGGAAAAATTAGCACTTTTTGCTCAAAATTGGCAGTTAAGCCAGGCTAAGCATCATATCACAGGGATACAGATTCCATTTCCACACACTGCCAATGGCAAATGGTTTGACAGACCTGCCAAAAAATTAATAGGCAGAGGCGCAGAAACCGGTTATGTTCCTCATGGATATGGGGGCCATTCAGACAGTACCAGAAGAGGAAAAAGGGCAAGGTTTTTACTCGACTGTTCTTGGTACCCAGAAAGGACAAGGCTTGGCAGCCAATACTGGATTTATCGATTTTGAGCGCATACCTGGACATTCCAAAATTCAAAATGCTGACTTTGCAGCAGCTTCTGCCCATGCTGGGCAAGAATGCTTGGCTGGTGACTCTAGACCTAAAAGAGGCATACCTGCATGTCCCAATAAGACAATCATGCAGAAGATACCTCGGATTCACGGCTGGCTTAATGCATTACCAATTCTTTGCACTGCCCTTTGGCTTATCTACTGTGCCCAGGGTCTTTACAAAGTGCCTGGCACCAGTAATTGTATTCTGCAGACAAAGTAGTTATACACATGTATCCTTACTTGGACGACTGTCTCATTCAAGCAGAGAACAAGGACACTCTTCTTCGACACCTGGCATTTGTGAGAAGGTTTCTAACATGCCTAGGGTACACAATAAACAAAATGAAATCACAACTGGTGCCCTCTCATAGGATAACATTCCTGGGTGCAAGCTTGAATACAACTGCCCAGATGGCTTACCTCACGCCATACGAGCAAAGGCAACTGACTACTTGCTTCAAACTGATGGCAACAAAAACCCAGTCTTCTGCAAGACCAATTCTGCAGGCTCTGGGCTTCATGGCATCCTGTCTCCTCCTAATTCCATGTGCAAGACTGCATATGAGGAAACTTCAGTGGTACCTAAAAAGTTTATTGAGTCAACATTCACACAGCCTGGAAACAATGATGCCTGTCATTCCCTGCCTGCAACAGGAGTTTCTATGGTGGGCAAAGGCATGTCACCAAAACATGGGACTGCCCTTCACTCTATCCCCTGCCAGCCAAACCTTAACAACAGACGCATCAGATTATGCCTGGGGGGCCCACATGGCAGGAAGATGCATTCAGGGCGTATGGCACCAAAGCAAACGCATCTGCATATCAACCAGAAAGAGAAGCTAGCTGTTCAAAATGCCCTAACAGCCTTCAAGGACTTACTTCATCCAGGACAACTACTGATAAAGGCGGACAACACCACAGTCATGTGGTATATAAACAAGCAAGGGGGCACACACTCATACCCCCTTTGCAGATTAGCCATGGCACTGTGGAACACAGCTTTGACCTACCAAATACATCTTCAAGCTCAATTCCTGCCAGGAAAACAAAACAGTCTGGCAGACGATTCAAGCAGAAACCTTATGGATCCTCACGAGTCGAAACTAAATCCACAAGTCTTCAGTATGATAACAGAGAAATGGGGGAGCCCAGTCAGATTTATTTGCTTCTCCTCAAAATTATCCATTGAAAAGATTCTGCACAATGACTTATCACAGACAAGCATGGAAAGTGGATGCCCTATCCTTCAGTTGGAAAAACCTATTTGTTTATGCCTTTCCTCCTCTGCCTCTTCTACTAAAAGGTCCTCCTAAAAGTCGGACAAGAGAAGCCAAAGATGATATTAATTGCACCGGACTGGCCCCACCAATACTGGTACCCAATCCTAAGGAACTTGTCTCAATACTCAGCTTGGACCTTGCCTCAAAGACCACAACTACTGTCCCAGCAAAACAATCAGATCCTGCACAATCAAGTGCAGACTCTGAACCTGGCAGCATGGCTAATCATGTAGTCATACAAACATCTCTCAGTAAAGCCGTGATGGATGTCATTTTGGAAGCCAGAAGGCCTAGTACTAGAAAATCTTATGTTGACAAATGGAAGAGATTCTGTGCTTGGAATCGAGCACAAGGAACTGATACAGCGGAACCAAATATTCCTCCGATATTACAATACTTAACTGATATGCTTGACAAAGGCCTATCTTTCTCATCAATCAAAGTCCATGCCTCTGCCATTTCGGCTCATTACAATACAGAGCCACCAATCTTTCCTCATCCTTTAATAAAGCAGTATCTTAGAGGAGCCAAAAATTTAAGGCCTGCTAGAAAATCACTATTACCTGCATGGGACCTCAATTTTGTGTTGGAAAACCTCACCCTGCTTCCATTTGAACCAGCTGCTACTGCTGATCTAAAGTTCTTAGCATGGACAACAGCTCTACTGCTAGCAATTACTTCAGCAAGAAGAGTTTCAGAGCTACAGGCCCTCATGCCTGTAGAGCCTTTTATCATATTTTACCCAGACAGGGTGTCTGAGGACAAATCCTACTTTTATGCCTAAGGTGGTTTCCAGTGTGGCCCTTAACCAAACAATTCATCTGCCAGCTTTCTATCCAAATCTGCAGAACAAAGGGAAGAAAATTCTGCATTCATTGGACGTACACAGACAGCTAAGATTCTACTTGAGCAGGACTAAAGCTCTAAGAAAAACTAAGCAATTACTAGTGTCATATGCTGCAGGATCAGAAGGAAAGGCTATTTCAAAGCAGAATGTTTCAATGTGGAGAAGCCACTGCATCCGTTTCTGCTACTTACACCATGGTAAACCTGTGCCCAAGGGCATTAGGTCTCATTCCACCAGAGCTGCAGCTACTTCAGCAGCCTTTCTCAGAGGAGTACCAACCAAAGACATTCTAGAGGCTGCTACTTGGAGTTATGTTCACACCTTTACGAAGCATTACCGTTTGCCTCTTTACTCTAAGTCCAGGGCAAGCTTTGCCACTGCAGTGCTACAGGGCCTTATAGCCACACCTAATGCTGTTTAGCTCCAGCCTCCCAACCATAGCTTTGGGATTCTACCCAAATGTAATGACTGCAACAGTGAAACACGAAGAGCATAGTACAGTTGTGTACAGTTACCATAAATGTAGATGTTAGAGTGTATTCACTGTTGCAGTCTGTTACCCTCCCGTCATCCTCCTGTCTTCCTTCTTTATTTTCTACAACATTTTGCTTGTAGATGAAGGTGAAGTTTATATTGATGAATGTGTGTGTGTGTGTGTGTGTGTGTGTGTGTGTGTGTATATATATATATATATATATATATATATATATATTTATCTGCCTCGTTTTTGGGGACACCTGACATCCGGGGCAAGAAGAACTAAAGAAAATGGCGTCGACTGCATGTTTTATACCCCTGATGACCTGACGTCATGGAAGAGAAGACAGCAACTGACGCAGGACCCAAGACTTTGGAATTCAGGCCGACTGACGGCAACCTGCCAGCAGATTACCCAAATGTCATGACTGCAACAGTGAATACACTCTAACATCTACATTTATGGTAAGTGTACACAACTGTACTTTTTCCATGTATCCAGCTTAGCCCCTGATGCCGTCCCACCTGCTCCCAGTAAACCTTACAGGCATTAGAGTACCGGATTCTCACAAATACCTGTACAGAAATCCTGCTGCAGACCCAGAGGTCATTACACAGGGACTTAAAGGAGCTAAGGCTAGTTCTGCTAAGAATCCTATTCCTTCTGACAAGGATTCCAGAGCTGTGGACAATTGGGGTAAAAAAGTATACACCTCTGCAATCTTAGCTGTCCGAGCACTCAACTGTCAGTTCCATATGTTAAAATAACAACACCACACTTTGGAACTATTAAAGCAAAAGATTTCAACCTTTCCTGACTCTGCCAATTCGAAAGAGTTAGGTTTACTACATTCTACTTGTCAAGTGGCCAAACACTCATTGCACTGCAGATGTGCCTTAGAAGCCTCAAGCAGGCCAGCAGTGTCAGGATCTGTCATTAGGAGACATGAATGGTTGAAGGAACAACCTCTCCCTGATCATGTTGAGTCTAAATTAATTGATGCACCCTTAGATAAGAACCGCATGTTTGAAGTAAAAGCAGAAGATGTGCTTAAAAAGATGGAAGACAAAGCAAAATCTATGCAAACAGTAAAATATTTCCTTCAGGTACAACCTTCTAGGTTCAGCAAGAATTTTCCCTCTAAGCACTGGTCCTTTCCTGCACCTAGCAGACAGAGGCAAAGTGAACCCTGCAAGGACAGACCTCTCAGGCCCCTATCTCAGGGACAGCAGAGAACCAAACAGTGGACCACTTCTGCCCCAAAGGCAGTGAGTTCTAAGCCATTCCTGTATGGCAAAAACCCTTAATCACACTCCCTCTTCCCCCCTCTACCCTCCTTTCACTCACCAAATGCTAGGAGGAAGGCTCTCCCTCTGCAAAGAAAATTGGCTTTCTGTTACAAAAGACCAAAGGATCTTAAAGATCAATTTTCAGGGATACAAATTATCTTTCAACTAACTCCCAATTCCAATAAGGTACCCAGACTTACCTCCAAATCAGTGGGCAGAGGCATTGAAACAAGTCCAAACTCTCATATCCCAAGGGAGGCAGTAAAGCCTACCCCCCTCAGATCAAGTAGGCAAAGGCTTTTATTCCAGACTATTCCTTATTCCCAGAAAAGAGTACACTTGGTGCCCCATTCTGGATCTATCCATTCTGAACACCTCCCTTGCTGTCCCCAAATTCATAATGCTAACTTTGCAGCAGCTGCTGCCTATGCTGACAAAAAAATGCCTGGTTAGTGACCCCAGACCTAAAAGATGCCTACCTCCGCATCCCCATAAGGGATTCCTGCAGAAAATCCCTGCACTTCAGAGCAGGCTCACAACACTTTCAGTTCTCTGCGCTATCGTTTGGCTTCTCTGTTGCTTCCAGTGTATTCACCAAATGCTTAGCCCTAACATAGCATTTTGCAGACAGAGAAATATACAGATTTACCCTGGTCTGGATGACTGCCTCATTTAGGCAGAGTGCAAAGAAAAGCTGCTCCAGGACCTCCTCTTTGTCAAAAACCCTCCTAACCTCCTTAAGGTTCACCATCAACGAGAAGAAATCAAAGCAAACACCCTCCAGGAAGATCATTTTCTTGAGATCACTGCTGGACACGGCATCCCACGTGGCCTTCCTGTCCCCAGAAAAGCAGACCTTCTTGCCTCTCTACTTTAACCCAGCTGGCTTCAAGAAGTCACCTCACTGCGAGGAAGTTCCTACAAGCCTTGGGGTACTTGGCATCTTGGATCCTCCTCATTCCTCTATCCAGGCTTCACATGAGAAAACTTCAGTGGTATCTAAAGAACCTTTGGTGTCAGCACTCTCATCCTTTAGAAACCTCTCTCCCTCTGGTCCCCTGTATAAGGTCTGAGTTTCTCTGGTGAGCAGGAGCCTGTGCCAAGAACAAGCGTCTTCCCTTCATCCTCCGCCCATCTGGGCAGACCATCACCACAGATGCCACAGACATTGCTTGCGGCTCTCACCTACGAGGCTTGTGCACCCAAGGTCTTTGGGATTCCCAGCACTTTCACTTACACATCAACCAGAAGGAAATGATGGCTGTACAAAAGGCTCTGACATCCTTCAAATCCCATCTCAGGCCAGAAGTTCGCCTTATCAAATTGGACAACACCACAGTAATGTGGTGCATCAGCAAACAGGGAGGGACCCAATCCTACCCTCTGTGCAGGCTAGCCATGAACCTCTGGCTGACAGCCTCCTCCTTGGGATTACACCTAATAGCCAATACCTACCAGGGATCAACAACACCCTGGCAGACCACTTAAGCAGAAACTTACTGATCCCCCACAAATGGCAGCTCCACAGAAAAATCTTTTTGCAAGTCACTCAGGAGTGGGTAACTCCAGAGGTGGATCTCTTTGGTTTGCACCTCAACCAGCAGCTAAAAAAATTCTGTACCAGGGAGTATCACGATCTAGCTTGGAAGGTGGATGCCTTGATCTTCCCCTGTATCTGCCTCTTTGTGTATGTTTTCCCTCCTCTGCCTCTTATTCCCAAGGTACTGCTTGAGATAAGGGAGGAGAGACCAAAGGCCATCTTCATTGCTCCAGATTGGCCCAGACAGCATCGGTACCCCTTACTGCGCAGCCTGACATCACAGCCTCCCAGGCAGCTTCCCCTGATCTCAGACCTCTAGACTTAGGTGGGGGAGTGTGGTTGTGGCACCCAGACTTGCACACTCAAACCGTCAGCATGGCTAATACTCTAAAGGCAAACAAGGAGCCCCTATTAACAAAACAGGTCCTAGACAATATCACAGAGGCCAGAAGGCCCAGCACCCAAAAATCTTACACAGGGAAATGAAAAAAGATTCTGCTCCTGGAGCCACTCCAGCGGGGCAATTCCTCTCAACCTTCCATCCCACTTATCCTGGACTACCTAGTGGAGTTGCTCAATAGTGGCCTCTCCTTCTCTTCTATTAAAATCCACACCTCAGCCATTTCAATACAGATCAGTTCCTGTTCTCAGATCCCTTGATTAAACAATTCCTCAGAGGGGTTTCTGTGATATCAGACCTCCCAGAAGGCCACTCATGCCAGCCTGGGACCTGAATTATGTTTAGGAAAAACTAACCTTACCACCCTTCAAACCTGCTGCTTCAGCACAACTGAGATACCTCTCTTTCTTTCCTACTAGCTGTCATTCCTACTAGCTATCACCTCAGCCAGAAGGGTTTCAGAACTTCAGGCACTGATGGCCATTGAACCCTTCATCATTTTCCATGCAGACAGGGTCTCCCTGAGGACTAATCCCTCCTTTATGCCCAAGGGTGTATCTAATGTGATTCTCAACCAGGCCATACATCTACCCACCTTCTTTCGTAACCCTCAAAACAGGGGCGAAAGAATTCTGCACTCACTAGACATGCACAGACAGCTCAGATACTACCTGGGCTGTACTAAACCCTTCAGGAAAACAGACCAACTTCTTGTCAGCTTTGCCCCAGGGGCAGAGGGGAAGCCCATTTCCAAGCAAACAATTTCCAAATGGATATCGCACAGTATCCATTTCTGCTACATTTTACATGGGAAACCACCCCCATAAGTCTATTCGTATCCATCCCACTAGAGCAGCCTCCACTTCCACAGCACTCCTCAGAGGAGGTCCCACCAGGGACATCTTAGAAGCTGCCACCTGGAATTTTGTCCATACCTTCACAAAGCATCTATACCACCTACCTCTTTACTCTAAGGCTAGGGCAGGGTTTGCCTTTGCGGTTCTGCAGGGCATGCTGACCCATGCCTAGGTCTCTTACTAAGAGGTCTCATACTAACCGTACCACCCCTCTGCTCAGCTTTGGGAATCCTCCCACAGGTGATGACTGCAACAGTGAAACATGAAGAATATAGTACAGTTGTTTACACTCATCATAAATGTAGATGTTCGAGTGTATCAACTGTTGCAGTCCTGGTTTCCCTCCCTCCTTCCCCCTTATTTCCTCTTTACTTAGGGAGACGTAAGCTTCTTACAGTGGTTTTTATCCACCAGGACCACTTTACCATGAGTCTGAGGGTGATGAGCTTGCTTCTGTGGGCCATATCCCTTCCCCTGAGGCTTATGATTAAAAAGGTGAGGCCACCCTTTTCCTCTGTTACTCCACCAGAGGGTATCTCCTTTGGAGACGCCCGTAGAATAAAAGTTTTTCAGTGAGAGACTAAGGAATATTCAGAAGCCCAACTTGGACATGAAGAGCTTATATGGACCTACCTAAACCCAGAGTAATAGCTGATGATGTCCTTCTATTCCTATGTTGCAGTATTCTTGGTTTGGGATTTCCTGCCTTCAGGCGACTCGTACTTCGGCGGTTATACAAAAGCTTCAGAATAGCTGTTGCAGTTGCGTGGGACATCACATGCAGGGCCATAAATCAGGGACCTTAAGTGTGACGTCTGCACGCACAATCCTCAGAACTTTTCAGCCGCTGACTTCTTTGCATCGTACGATTGCTCTCCAGACGTCAGATCGATTATAGATACGTAACTCGTTGGGTTTTTTTGCATTTCTAATTTTTTACCGATCTTTCGCATTGCTTAGGCTTGGTTGTCGCTTTCAGCTGATGTCAGGGAAAAATGGAAAGTGCCAGTGTGGGTGCCAAATTCCCCATGAGGACGCCCATGACAATTACGTTTTCTGCTTAGGCCAGGAGCACGTTCATAACGCCTGCCCTATTTGTAAATCTTTTTTTTGCCCAAGACCTTGCATAGCCATCTGGCAGCTTTAAACATTTACTTAGAAAACCAGTGCCTCAAACGGCTGGCTCTCAGGATGGACCCTGCTTCAGAGACCGCCCAGGAACCTCTGCGAAGGAAGGCCAAGATGCCTAGGCCTTCATCGCCTGCCGCTTCGCACCCAGACGCCCTGCCAACTACCGATGTAGGAGTTGAGCGCTCGGCGGATCAGTCGGCTCCATCAACCTCCCTCGTGGAGGCCGCGCATAGCTGGCGTCCGACGCGTCAACAGAGCTTTCTCAGACACCCACGCCTGTCAATGACTAGGGGGTACCAGATTTGGTGGTTCCCTCGACCGGGATCCAGACCTCGGATACAGCCGCTGCCAAACCCAGCTCTAGACTGATTCCAACCAAAAAGAAGCAGGAAACAAAATATATTATGCCTGCTTCTGAAGCCCCTCCAGACTGGGAGGCCTTCACCTCTTCTCTTATGCAGGCATTTATGGCCCTTAGGCCTTCTGCCTCACCCACAATTATGTTGCCTCTGTTAAGCCCTAGGGCTACCTCTTCTTCTTCTATTCCCATGGCTCCCCTCCTTGAGGAAGAACAACAACATCAATCTACCTAATTTTCCTCTGGTGAATCCATCTATTATGCGTCCCAGATTGCTTCTCCCAATAAATATTACTCTCCTGATGGGGATTCTGTGGAAGGGGATTCTCCACCTGAAGACATTACATTTGGTGAAACCATCACCAAAATGAGACTATTTCAAATGGGATACTTTCCAAATGACTGAAACCCAAATAAGATGCTTTGAACTGCTGCAAGTGGAGTCCCCCTCCCCTTCAGCTGTGCCCCCCCCCCGTTCTTCCTGTGTACTTGGATGCCTTTACTACAGCTTCTAGAACTCCTGACTCACAGCCTCCTGCAACTAAGCACCCAGACTGCTTCTACAAGGTGCCAGAGGAACAAAAATTCCTCATGCAGACCCAGCAGTGATTACCACTGCCCCTGATAAACAGTCTGCATTTTTACCTTCTGCCTCCCTATTGCCCACGAATAAATATAGCAAATCCATGGATAGGATAGGCAAGATGATGTACACTTCCTCCACTTTGGCCTTCAGAGCCATTAACTAACAAACACACATGACCAAATATGCCCTGGACTTAGTATCCCAAGCCACCTCTATGCTGGCTGCAATTCCTGACAGTCCCATTAAAACGGACATCTCCTCCAAATTGTCCTTAGCATTACAAGTGGCTAGACACTCTAAGATGCAGCTACGATGCTGCAGAAGCTTCTGCTTGCTCTGCAGCATCAGCATCTGTTCTTAGGAGATGTTTCTGGCTTAGACTTTAGAATCTTCCAGAGGACTTCAAGTCCAAAATCTTGGACGCCCCCCTGGCTCACAACTTCCTCTTTGGAAAGCAATCTGAAGACCTATTTAAGAATCTGCTAGAAAAAAGCAAAGAATTTCAGGATATTGAACATCTCCTGGTATCCCCTGTACCCAAATTTTACAGGAACTACCCGGCTAAGACTACCTTTGTTAGGTGCAACCCGCATTCTGCTGCCTTTTTCTCCAGACCCAGAAGAGGAACTAGAAGACATTCCTCATCCAGCCCGACTGGCCCACCACCTCAGCCTAGACAACCCATTCAGGACCGGGGAGGTCCTAATAATGTGTGACTGCCATACTCATCTGCCCCTCTTAGCTCGCCTTACCCACTGTCTCCCCTTCTGGCAGAAAGTTACCTCAGACCGATGGGTAGTAACCATTATTCAAAAAAGATACTTTCTATCCTGGAAACAAATTCCCCCCTGGAAGGGCATTCCATTTCCCCCAAGAAACCAATGCCATCTCCTACCACAAATTCTGTCAGACCTGCAACAAGGCACAATAGAGCCTGTTCCCACAGTACAAGAAGGAAAGGGATTCTATTCCCGTCTGTTCCTTATCCCTCGAAAGTATGGTACCTGGAGACCCATTTTGGATCTCTCCTTCCTAAATTTTTACCTGCGGGTACCATCCTTCAAAATGCTGTCACTTCCCACTCTCTTAACCCCTCGTACCCTCAAATGCTTTCATGGTCACCTTGAAGCTTACCTGCACATTCCCATCAGGGCCTCACACAGACGTTTCCTGCGTTTCTCTGCCTCATCCTTGCTCTTCCAATTTATAGCCTTGCCCTTTGGCTTATCCACTGCCCCAAGAGTGTTTGCAAAGTGCCTAGCTCCAGCCATTGCCTTTTGCAGGACCCAAGAAATCCAGATTTACCCATATCTGGATGACATCCTTCTCCTAGCACAGTCAGAAGATTCCCTCTTAAGACCTCTTCACTTCACTATGTCCCTACTACAAAGTCTGGGCTTCACCCCCAAACCTCAAGAAGTCCTCCCTGAACCCAGACAGGGACAAGATATTCCTAGGTTGCAGAATCAGTACAAAACTATTCAAAGCCTTTCTCCCACAGGACAAGGTTCTATCTCTACCTTCCTACTTCCAGGAAGTCTTACTGTCCCAGACAGTCACTGCAAGGCAATTCCTTCGACTCCTGGGACTGATGGCAGCAACCATTTCCATGCTACCGTTGGCCAGAATGCATATGCGAGAACTGCAGTGGTACCTCAAAATATATGGTCGCAACACCAGAGTCACTTGGAACAAGTATCCCCCTTTTCTCTGTTTAAAGAAGGAAACATTTTAGTGGATCCAACAAGTACAACAAAATCTGGGGCTTCCACTGCCACCGCTCAACCCACACAAATATTGCATACAGATGCCTCAGACTCAGGTTGGGGAGCCACCTTGCACTTTTACAGAGTCCAAGCTCAGTGGCAAACTCCCATGAAAACCAAACACATCAATGTAAGGGAGATGACAGCAGTTCCTTTAGCTCTACAGACCTTCATACCCCTACTGCTACCAGGTCCTCTTCTGATAGTGACAGACAATACCATTTTAATGTGGTACATCAACAAACAGGGAGGTGCCAAGGCATACCAATTGTGCAGGCTAGCCCTACTAATTTGGGACCTAGCATCCCAGTACAACCTATCCCTGCAAGCCAGCTACATCCCTTCGCAGGACAACAAGCAAGCAAACCTCCTGAGCAGAACATCCTCTCCACAACACGAATGGATGCTGGACAGGACGATCTTCCTAGACATAGTCCACCGGTGGGGCACTCCACAACAGGCAGCTGCAGACCTTCTGCACAAAGACTTACTCCCCCCCCCCCCCCAAGCCTGGAGAGTAGACACCTTCATTTTCACCTGGGAGGGGAATTTCCTTTACACCTTCCCCCTTCCCTCTGATTCAGAAAGTCGTCCTGAAAATCAGGAAGGGCAAATCAAAAATCTTGCTAGTGACTGTTTACTGGCCAAAGCAGCACTGGTTCCCCCTTCTACACAGTTTAGCCAAGGGCAGTCACTGCAATTACCCCACAAGGTGGTCCGTTTGACACACGACAAAGGAATTGTCCTACACCCACACTTGCAAATGCTATCCCTGACTCTGTGGGTGATAAATTACTAACCCCATTCAGACACCACTACTCAGAGGACATGCTATCTGTCCTGAGGGAGGCCAGGAAACCCACTGCTAGAAAATCATACCTTGCTAAATGGGAAAGATTTATTCAGTGGTGTCTGGGACAGGAAAGGGACCCTTACAAGGCTGACACTCCCCTAGTCCTCTCCATATATGTGTCAACTTATAAAGGGTGGACTTTCCTATTCTTCAGTGAAAGTTCACCTCTCCGCATTATCAGCCTTCTTATCTCTGGAGGCTCCCTTGTTAGCCAGGGTACATGAAAAACTTTTCCTTAACGAGGTCTTGCACATCAGACCACTTAAGAAGCCCTATCCCTCCTCCATGGGACCTGAACTTCATCCTGGAAAAATTCACCCAGCTCCCCTTCGAACTGGCTAATACAGCCTCTGTACAGTTTTGTACTTGGAAAACAGTACTGTTAGTGGCTATTACCTCTGCCAGAAGGGTTTCCAAGCTGCAAGTCTTAATGGCATGCTCACCTTACACCATTTTTCAGAGAGACAGGGTTACACTGAGAACTAACCCCTCCTTCATGCCCAAGGTAGTCAGACTTATCTCTAAATCAATCCATTCACCTATGCAATTTTTTTCCCATCTCCCAATAACCAAGGAGAGAGGATACTCCACTCACTTGATGTCCACAGGCAACTGAGATTTTACCTGGACAAGATTTAAGACATTAGAAATTCAAACAACATTTTGTATATTTCCACCCCAGGGCATTGGGCAAGGCAGTCACTAAACAGAGCATTGCATCCTGGATTAGAAAGGCAATCTATTTCTGCTACTCATACTATGGAAACCCCCTTCCAGTTGGGGTTAAGGCACACTCCACAAGAGCAGTGGCCACTTCCAAGGCCTTCCAAAAAGGCATGGACACCGCTTCCCTTATGGATGCAGTTACATGGTCCACTATCCACACTTTCACCAAACATTACAAATTGGACCAAATCTCCAAAGCACATGCAGGATTTGCCAGGGCAATCCTACAAGGCTTTGTGGAATCATCTTCTGCATCTGCCACCCTTTCATCAAACTAAACTGTGGTACTCTCTTACACCAAGAATACTGCAACATAAGAATGGAAGGACATAGAATAGTTGTGTAACTTCTTACCATAACCATAGATGTCCTTCTCTTCCATGTTGTAGTATTCCTTCCCACCCACCATTCCCCCTCGCAGACTCTAATAACTGTTCCCTGATGCCTCTCTCCATTATGGAAGAGACCCAGTGCCTTTTACATGTCACCTTTGGCAGCCTATCCTGTTGGGCCATCTACTTTGCCTGCCTAGCATTAAGTTCTGAGGGTTGTGCGTGCAGATGGCACACTTAAGGTCCCTGGTTTATGGCCCTGCTTGTGACGTCCCACGCAGCTGCAACAGCCAAGCTGAAGCTTTTGTATAGGAGCTGGCGTATGTGTTGCCTGAAGGCAGGAAATCCCACACCAAGAATACTGCAACGTGGAAGAGGAGGACATTTATGGTTATGGTAAGATTTTACACAAGTATTCTTTCTTCGTATTTCACTGTTGCAGTCATCACATTTGGGTTATCCCTACCAGGGTAGCCCTCAGTCAGCCCAAATACCAGAGGCGTAGTATTTCTACGTTGGTTGTCAGGTCGCCAGTGTTATAAATTAAGGCAGCCGACGCCATTACATCAGTCTTTCTTGCTGAGGAACCCGAAGCAAAGCAGTTCGCACAAGTGCCGGTCGTCCGCTACCTGAGTGTTCCATTTCTGAAATTGAAGTTGAAATCTTCTAAAGCTAAGTACCCCGTTGGGGATTCTTTTTTCTTGCTCTAACCGATGTCAGAAAAAGTTAATTGTCTCGCTTGTGGAAAGCAAATACCACACCGAGATTTTCATTCCTACTGCGTCACTTGCTTAGGTCCAGACCAGAAAGTCCCCTGCTGTCACTTTTGTGCTCTGTTCAATGCCAGAACTATACGTCGTCTGGCCCTTATTGTAGCTAGATATTTTTGTGTCCGATACGGCTTCGGTAAGCCATCCGCCAGCAGATCTTCTGAAAAAATGTAAAGATAAAGACAGAGACAGACTGCACAGGTCCAAAACTGCCGACGATGCTTCTGTTAAGCTAGTTGTCAGTTCTCCGGTCCTCGGAGAGGCGCTTTTGCAGCCCCTGATACCCCTTCTGTGGATTCGCTGGCAGCTACCGAGACCTTTTCGGAGTCCGGTATGCCGCAAGACTATTCATCAACTAAGGATCCTGTGGATGTCTCTACCTTGGATGGGTCCAGAGCTGCTGAGCAGGCACCGGCTTCTGTGGAAGTACTTTGCACTACCAATTTTCGACACAGACTGACAACTTCTTTCGTGTCTTCCATTCTTTCAAAAACTACCGAGTTGCTAAGACCAAGAGTACGGACCACACCCAAGAAACTGATGACCCAATCTCGGGCACCTGCTTCCTTGCCTCAGTCTCAGATGCTTAAAATGGCAGGAAACCTTCTGCTTATCAGGGGAATCCAGGCTAACACTTCCAAAAGAGATTTATTCCATCTCAGCTTATGAGGATTCTGATGCAGAGGAATCTATCCCTTCAGCCTCTCCACCCAGGGACTTCTCCTTTGGGGAAACCCTACATATCTTAAGGGAACATTTCCAATGGGAATGTCAGGACTACCCTCAGTCAAAAAAGAGACTCAGGGAATTCCTAGATCTTCCACAGCACAGACCTCTGGCCATTCCACCTGTCCTGGATGTTGTGGATGATGTTTTTATTGAATCCTGTTTGACTCCTGACAACCTACCTCCTTCTACTTGGAAACCAGACAGGTACTATGGAGTCCCTGACTATTCAAAAATCCTACTGCTGACCCCGAGGTTATCGCTCAAGGACCTAAAGGAATTAAAGCAACTTCTGATAAGAATCCCATCCCCTTAGATAGGGATTCCCGAGCATTAGGCAGATGGGATAAAAAAGTATACACCTCTGCTACTCTTGCTATTAGAGCACTAAATTGTCAGTTCCATATGCTGAAATATCAGCAACATGCAGTGGAACTCTTCAAACAAATAATATCTTCCTTTCCTGCTTGTGCAAAAAATAGAGTTACAAGAGTTAATGCATTCTGCAAGTCAAGTAACTAAGCACACCTTACAATGTGGTTTTGATGCCCTAGAAGCATCTTGCAGGGCAGCAGTCACTGGTTCTGTCCTTAGAAGGCATGCTTGACTAAAGGAACAGCCCTTGCCAGACCATGTCAAATCCAAATTATTGCACCCACCACTGCACAAACACAGTTTATTTTGCACCAAGGCAGTGGAGGTCTTAAAAAAGATGACAGAAAAAGCTAAATCTATGCAGACAGCTAGACTTCTTGCAGATCCAGCCACCGAGGTTCAGTAGGCATTGCCCCACCAAGCACTGGTACTTTCCTGCCCCCTCCAAGTCAGCGCAGCCCAGACCCCAGGGAAGCAGTCCCCCCAGATGGCAGCCCCAAGGCATGCAGAGATCTAAGCAATGGAGTTCCTCCTCTTCAAAACCAGGGAGTGCCAAGCCACACCCTCATGGTAAGAACTCAGTGTCTTCACGCTTCCACCCTCTCCGTATGCCCACCTGCTCTTGCCCCTTGGAAGAAAACTCTCCTTCCACGCAAGCACCTGGGCCACCATTACCAATGACCGCTGGGTCCTCAACAGTGTCCCAGGGATACAAATTTAATTTCCACACTACCAAACTCCAAAAGGGTTCCCAGATCATCCCTCAAACCAGTGGGCAGAGTCCATAAGTAAGTCCTTTCCCTGCCGTGGAGGGCAATAGACCATGTTCCTGCAGAACATGTAGGCCAAGGTTTCTTCTCCAGACTCTTCCTGATACCCAGAAAAGAGGGCACCTGGTGCCTCATCCTCAATCTATCCATTCTAAACACTTTCCTGGTGATACCAAAATTCAAAATGTTCACCCTCCAGCAACTTTTACCTATGCTCCCCAAGGATGCTTGGCTAGCCACTCTAGACCTAAGACACCTACCTACACATCCCAATCAGGGAATCTTGCTGGAAATATCTCCGTTTCAGGGTGGGATCACTGCACTTCCCTTTGGCTTATCCACTGCTCCCAGAGTTTTCACATAATGCCTGGCTCCAAAAATATTCAAATTTGCCCATACTTAGAAAACTGCCTGATTCAAGCAGTCAGAAAAAGCTGCTAAAGCACCTGACCTTTGTAAAGGACCTACTGACCTCCCTGGGGTATACTATCAGCAAAAATAAATCCAAACTAGTACCCACGCAAAAAATTGTATTCCTGGGAGCAAGCCTGGACATGGCATCCCAGATGGCATTCCTTACACCTGAAAAAAAAACCTACCTGACAACCTACTTTTCTCAACTAGCCACCAGACCCCATTTATCCGCAAGGAAAATCCTGCAAGCTCTGGGGTTCATGGCTTCTTGCATTCTATGCATTCTGTATGCCAAACTGCATATGAGAAAACTACAACGGTACCTAAAAAGCATTTGGTGTCAACACTTCCAAGACCTGGAAACTCTTATACCAATGATACCTTGCTTAAGGAATGATTTCCTTTGGTGGGCAGAAGCATGCAGCCACAACAAGGGACTACCCTTCTCACAATCCCATACCGCCCAGACCCTCACCACAGTCTTATCAGACTATGCCTCGTATGCACACCTGGACGGCAGATGCATTCAGGGCCAATGGAGCCCAAACCAAATACATCTGCACATCAACCAAAAAGATGTTAGCTCTTCAGCAAGCTCTGACAGCCTTCAGACCCCTACTCTCTCCGGGGCCTCTACTGGTCAAAACAGACACCACCACTGTGATGTGGTATATCAACAAGCAGGGAGGGACTTGCATGTACCCTCTGTGCAGGCTCGCCATGACCCTTTAGCACGCAGCCTCAGCCATGTAACTACACCTGCTAGCACAATTCCTGCCAGGCTGTTTAAACTCTCTGGCAGACAACTTAAGCAGAAATCTTCTGGACCCACACAAGTGGCAGCTAGACCAAAGAACCTTCACCCTTTTAACCCAGAAATGGGGCAACCCGAAGGTCGACCTCTTTTCTTCCCACTCCAACCATCAGCTCAGAAGATTCTGCACCAGGGAACCTCACATCAAGGCCTGGAAAATGGATGCTCTATCCATCCAGTGGGTCAACCTCTTGGTCTATGCATTCCCCCCTCTGTTGCTCATTGCAAGGATACTGCTCAAAGTAAGGGAGGAAAACCAAGGACAGTCCTGATTGCCCCAGACTGGCAACGCCAGCACTGGTACCCTCTGCTGTGAAGCCTGTCACCACTGCCACTATGACATCTCCCTCAGATCCCAACACTCCTGACCCAGGGGAGTGGAGAATTCTTGCATTCCTAATTGCAGACCCCCAATCTGGAAGCCTGGCCTATTCCCTGACCACTGCACAAGCTGCCATTCTAAGCAAATAAGTTCTAGATGTTGTATGTGAGGCCAGACACCCTAGCACTAGAAAGTCTTATGCTGACAAGTGGAAAAGATTTTGCACCTGGATCCAAGCTAAGGGAGCCAGAACTGCACAGCCCTCCCTACCTATCATCATGGATTACCTGGCTGACCCTACTACACAGGGGTCTATCCTTACCTTCCATTAAAATTCATGCCTCTGCCATCTTAGCTCATTTCAGCACAGAGCCACATCTTTTCTCCCACCCACTCATCAAACATTTCCTAAGAGGGGCTAATAACTTGAGGCCACCCAGAAGAGTATCTACCCCAGCTTGGAACCTTAACTTTGTTTTGGAAAAACTCACCTTACCCCCCCCCCCTTTGAACCAGCAGCATTAGCAGAGTTAAAGTTCCTCTCTTGGAAGACAGCCTTGCTTCTGGCCATCACTTCAGCTAGAAGAGTATCCGAGCTATAAGCACTAGTGGCTATGGAGCCTTTCATGGTTTTCCACGCTGAAAGGGTTTCCCTCAGGACTGTAACCCATCCTTCATGTTCAAAGTGGTGTCCATTGTGGCTCTCAAGCAATCCGTTCATTTGTCCACCTTTTTCCCTAACTCACAAAAGTAGGGGGAAAGGATTCTGCACTCTCTAGATGTGCACAGACAGCTCAGATCCTACCTAGACAGGACTAAATCATTTAGGAAGACTGATCAGTTGTTAGCTTTGCTACAGGAGCAGAGGGCAAGGCCATTTCCAAGCAAACCATTTCAAAATGGATAGAACACTGCCTCCATTTCTGCTACAAGCAACACGGGAAACCTCCCCCCAAGGGGGTTAGGACAAATTCTACCAGAGCAACCTCCACCTTTGCAGCTTTCCTCAGAGGGGTCCCCACCAGTGACAATCCTGGAGGCTGCAACATGGACATCTCTCGCCAAACATTACCACCTGCCTATCTTCAAATCCAGTTCAGGCTTTGCCACAGCAGTCTTGCAGGGCATCCTGGCCAGCTCCAAGTCTATATATAAATATATATAAAGGCTATTTCAAAGCAGACTATTTTCAAATGGATAAGCCATTGTATTAGTTTCTGCTATATGCACCATGGTAAACCTATCCCCAAGGGGATCGGGTCTCATTCCACCAGGGCTGCATCTACTTCTGCAGCCTTTCTCAGAGGGGTTCCTACCAGAGACATTCTAGAAGCTGCTACCTGGAACTCAGTTCATACATTCACCAAACAATACCATTTACATCTCTTCTCTAAATCCAGAGCTGGCTTTGCCACTGCTGTCCTGCAGGGCCTTATAGCTACTCCTAATGCTGTATAAATCCATCCTCCCAAGCATAGCTTTGGGATTCTACCCAAAGGTAATGACTGCAACAGTGAAACATGAAGAACATAGTACAGTTGTGTATACTTACCGTAAATGTAGATGTTAGAGTGTGTTCACTGTTGCAGTCCTGGTTACCCACCCTCCAGCCCCTTGTTTTTCTCTTACTATACTTTTCTTTTACTATGCTTAAAAGCATTTTTGGGTGTATTTGCTATTGTTTGGAGGTATATTTTTTGTGTTTTAAATTATATACTTATATATTTTGCTCTCCATTTGGGGGGCACCTGACATCTGGGGCAAGAAAAACTAATGTGATGGTGTCGGCTGCATGTTTTTATACCCCTGATGACCCAAGGCTTTGTTAATCAGGCCGACTGAGGGCAACCTGCCAGCAGATTACCCTAATGTTATGACTGCAACAGTGAATACACTTAAACATCTGAATTTATGGTAAGTGTACACAACTGTACTTTGTCTGACTCCTTGGAGGGCTCCCTATCCTACTCTTCCCAGATCTTACACCCCCCCGGTATGGATCTCCTGAGGAAACCTCTGCAGAGCCTGATTCTCCAGTGGAAGACAACCTTCAGTGACACTGCTAGCTTGATGAGAGACCAATTCAAGTGGGAATGCTTAGACATGACTGAGCAACAAGAGAGATTTTATGGTCTCATACAGATGGATTCTGCTAAATCTAAGGCTATTCCACTTGTTCAGCCTGCCTTCCTGGATGCATTTCCTGCTGGATCCACTAATCCAGATTCCTAACCAACTATTCCTTCTCAATTCCATGGAAGGGGGAGGTATGCATTCTCCCTTTACTATTATTTCAGAGTCCTACTGAAAATTCATCAGGACTCACCATAAATCTTGCTGGTGACTCCCCACCGGCCAAGGCAGCACTGGTTCCCTCTGCTTCATCTGTCCAAGGGCAATCACCACAAGTTACCCCCCTCAGTGGACCTACTCACACAGCACAAGGGGACACAGATACACCCACAGTGGCACTCTCTGCACCTAACCCCATGCCGGGTAGGATTCTGACCCACTTCAGACACCTGTACAATGAGGATGTGCTTTCAGTCCTGCAGGAAGCCAGGAAACCCACTACAAAAAAATCCTACATCTCCAAATGGAAAAGGTTTTCTATCTAGTGTCATAAAAGACAGATGCATCCATTTGTCAGCGAGATTCCCCTGATTCTGTCTTACCAGTGTGAACTCTTAATCAGGTTTGTCCTCCTCCTCCTCCTCTCTAAAGGCACACCAGCCTGCCTTGTCTGCCTGCCTGTGGACCATCTGCTGGCATCCAGACTCCCAGCCAAACTTTTCCTCAAGGGTGTTCTGCACCTAAATCTGCCCAGGAAACACCCCCCTCCCCTTCCAGGATCTTAATTATGTGTTACAAAAATTCAGTCTGGTGCCCTTCGAACTATCTGACAAGGCCCCATAAAGTTTTGCAAAAGGAAAACTGTACTGCTAGTAGCTTTGACCTCAGCCAGAAGGGTCTCAAGGCTTCAAGCCTTTATGGTTACACACCCCCTTTTCTGTTTTTTCATATGGACAGGGTCACACTTAGGACAAACCCTTCCTTCATGACAAGGTGGTCAACAACCTTTCCTTGTATCAGGCTATCCACCTGCCTATCTTCTTCCCTAACACACAGGGAGATAGTCCTTCATCTCTTAGACATGCACAGACAGCTCATATTTTATTTGCATAAAACAAGACCTTTTCTCAAATCAGGCCAACTGTTTGTCTCCTTTCATCCCAGGTTAAGCAGACTATTTCATCCTGGATTTTCAGGACTATTTCTTTTTGCTACTCACACCACGGGAAGACCTTGCTAGGCAATGTCAGTGCCGATTCCACAAGAGCTATGGCCTGTTCTGGAGCTGCTTTTAAAGGCCTAGACACTAATCCCATTCTGGAGGTAGCTACCCACTCCTCTGTACACACCTTCACCCGACACTGCAAACTGGACCTTATCTCCAAGGCCAGGGCAGGGTTTGCCAAGGCTATCCTGCATGAATTCCTGGAGTCCTCTTCCAGGTCACCTCCCGATCAACAGTGAGCTTTGGTACTCACCCACTAGTAGAATACTGCAACACTGGAGTAGAAGGACATAAAAATGTTGTGTAAAATCTTACCGTAACCATAGATGTCTTTCTCTTCCATGTTGCAGTGTTCCTTCCCCCTCATACTCCTGCACTTCTTTGCTTCAGGACAGGCTATGCCCTTCAGGACTGGCTCCGTCTGGGGCTGCTAGCTATGATGTTTTTCTTGTTTCACTGTTGCAGTCATCACATTTGAGTTATCTGCTTGAAGGTAGCCCTCAGTCGGCCTGATTTATTAAAGTCTTAGGTCCTGCGTCAGTTGCTGTCTCATCTTTCATGACATCAGTCAGAGGTATAAAGCATGCAGCTGACGCCATTACATCAGTCTTTCTTGCCATGCAGTGCCTGAAGAAGCAGTTTGCAAGTGCTGGTCGGTCGACTTCTGAAATTTTCATTTTCGAATTTCAGATCTGAAGTCTTCAACTAAGCTAAGTACCCCGCTGGAGATCCTTTTTCTTGCTCTAAACTGATGTCAGTAAAAGTTAACAATTGTATTTCTCGTGCAAAGCAAATACTTCATAAAGATTTTAATTCATACTGCATTCCTTGCTTAGGCCCATACCACGACGTACCTCGCTGTCGGTTTTGTGCCTTATTCAAACCTCGTACTATTCGTCGTCTGTTCATTTTCGCATCTAAATACTTTGGTACTCTGTTCAATTATCCAGAAATGGCTTCAGTAAGCCACCCGACTACCGACATTCTGAAGAAACACAAAGATAGACAGAGACAGACCGCATAGGTCCAAAGCTGACAGAGACAGACCACATAGGTCCAAAGCTGCCGATGACTGTTCTCCTAAGCTAGTCGACAGTTCGGCGGTACTCTGTGAGGCACTTTTGCAGCCCCTGATACCCACTACTTCATATTCACAGGCCTCCACTGAGACCCATTTAGAGTCTGGTATGCCGTGAGATGCTTCAACTGTGGAACCTAAGGATGTCTGTACCTTGGATGGGTCCGGAGCCGCTGTGCAGGCACCGGCTTCTGAGGGTGTATTCAGGCCTACTGACTTGCATATTAAACTGACGCCATCTTCTTCTTCAAGGCCTAAAACTCGATCCATGCCCAGAAAACCAATGCCCAGACTGCATGGTCAGGTCCTTATGCCTAAAAAACAAATGATAAGAATGGCTGAAGACCTTATTACTCTAATCAGGGGAAGCCACCCTTCTCCCTCTGAGAGACTTAGGACTGATTTTCCTTCTGATTCTAATTATCAGGATTCTGAAATTTCTGTTTTCTCTGATGACAAGGATTTGCCCTTATCTACCTGTGAGGATTCTGATGCAGAGGACTCCATTCCCTCTGCTTCCCCTCCAGAGGATTTCTCTTTTGGTGAAAACTTGCATACTCTTAGGAAGCATTTCCACTGGGAAAGCCAGGATTACTCTGACTCTAAAAAGAGGCTTAGGGAATTCTTACTCCTGCCTTAAGACAGGCTTTAGCTATCCCTCCTGTACTGGACATTGTCGATGATGCCTTCTCAGAATCTAACCTGGCCCTTGACACTTTACCTCCTGCTCTCAGAAAATCTGATGGGTATTATAGGATACCTGACTCTCACAAGTTCCTTTTTAAAAATCTTACTGCGGATCCTGAGACCATTTCACAGGGACCCAAGGGCATTAAGGCTGCTACTGCCAAAAACCCTGCCCCCTCTGATAGAGATTCCAGGGCACCGGATAGATGGGGTAAGAAGGTATACACTTTTGCAACTTTGGCCATTAGGGCCTTAAACTGCCAGTTTCATATTTTAAAGTGTCAACAGCATATTATTGGATTGCTTAAACAGAACATGCTATTGATTCCTGACTGTGCTGAAAATAAAGAATTGCAGGATTTAATGCATTCTGGTGAACAAGTTGGAAAACATACTTTGCAGTGTGGTTTTGATTCATTAGTGGCATCTTGCAGGGCTGCTGTCACTGGGTTTGTACTGAGAAGGCATGCTTAGCTTAAGGAGCAATCTTTGCCAGATCATGTTAAAGCTAAATCACTGGATGCTCCCTTAAACCAAGACTGCCTGTTTGGCAACAAAGCAGTAGTAGTACTTAAAAAAAATGGAGGAAAAAGCAAAATCTATGCAAACTGTTAAAGATTTCCTGCAAGTACAGCCTCCAAGATTTAGTAGGCATTGGCCCTCTAAGAATTGGTCCTTTCCTGCCTCTTCCAGGCCTTCTCAGTCCAAACCCAGAGCCAGCAGAACACCCAGGCTTCAGTCTCAAGGTACTCAAAGGCCTAAGCAGTGGGGGGGGGGGGGGTGCCCCACTTCCAAAGCAGGGAGTAGTAAGACTCCCCCGTATGGCAAACTGTCTCAATGACTTAACTTTAAACCTTCCAAGCCGTGCTCAACTGACTATTCCTTTAGGGGGAAAGATTGCCCTGCATGCAAAAAATTGGGAATTCATTACCCAGGTCAAATGGGTTTTAAATATAGTTTCCCAAGGGTACAGATTCCACTTCCACTCCTTACCAATCCCAAACGGTTGGCCAGACTTACCCCCAAATCAGTGGGCAGAGACTCAAAAACAAGTTCTCTCTCTTAAGCGTCAGGGCTGTTCAGCCTGTCCCAGAAGAAGAATGGGGACAAGGTTTTTACTCGAGACTTTTCCTAGTACCCAGAAAAGACCATTCCTGGCGTCCTAACCTGGACCTGTCTATTCTAAACACATTTTTGGTAATCCCAATATTCAAGATGCTAACTCTTCATCAGCTGCTTCCCATGCTAGGCAAAAATGCCTGGTTGGCAACACTGGATTTAAAGGAAGCATACCTGCACATCCCAGTAAGGGGAATCCTGCAGAAGATACCTACGCTTCAAAGCAGGCTACATTAACTACCAGTTCTTTGCATTGCCCTTTGGCTTATCTACTGCGCCCAGGGTATTCACAAAGTGCCTAGCTCCAGTCACTGCATTTTGCAGGCAAAGAAATATTCAGATATACTCATACCGATTGTCTAATTCAGGAAGAAAGCCAGGACATACTATTAAATCATCTGGCATTTGTAAAGAAATTGCTAACTTCTCTGGGGTACACCATAAACGAAAATAAATCACATCTTATACCCTGCCAACAAATTGTATTTCTGGGAGCAAGTTTGAATACAACTTCCCAGATTGCCTACCTCACGCCAGAGAAACAAGTTCATTTGACAGCCTACTTCAGACTACTGGCCACAAAGACCCAGCTATCTGCAAGGAAAATACTGCAAGCCCTGGGGTTCATGCCCTCTTGCATTCTATTAATTCCATATGCAAGACTGCGTATGAGGAAACTACAATGGTATCTAAAAAGCCTATGGTGTCAACATTCTCAGGATCTAGAATCAATGACTTCTATCATTCCTTGTATAAAGACAGAGTTCCTTTGGTGGGCAGAGGCCTGCTACCACAACAAGGGCCTCCCTTTCACTGTACCCACTGCCGCCCAAACCCTAACAGACTCATTAGACTATGCATGGGGGGCTCACCTGGCAGGGAAGTGCATTCAGGGCAAATGGAACACAAGTCAAATGCACCTGCATATCAATCAAAAAGAAATGTTAGCTGTACAGAATGCTCTGACAGCCTTCAAGGACCACATTCTTCCAGGACAATTATTGGTAAAGACGGACAACACCACTGTTATGTGGTACATAAACAAGCAGGGGGGAACCCACTCATACCCTGTCTGCAGACTAGCCATGGCTCTGTGGAACACAGCCTTGAGCTACCAAGTGCACCTACAGGCTCATTTCCTGCCATAAAAGCTAAATAAACTGGCAGACAACCTAAGCAGAAATCTCATGGACCCACATGAGTGGAAACTGGAACGAAAGATATTCAACATGTTAAGAAACATATGGGTGAGCCCAGAGATATACCCGTTTGCCTCCCCTCAGAACTACCAATTGGACAAATTCTGCACAAGGACTCCCCACAAACAAGCTTGGAGAGTGGATGCCCTGTCCTTCACCTGGAAAACCTTATCAGTTTATGCCTTTCCCCCCTCTGCCTCTCCTCTCCAAAGTGCTACTAAAGATCAAAGAGGACAAACCAAGGACAGTACTGATTACATCAGACTGGCCACGCCTGCACTGGTACCCCTTCTTGTGCAGTGTCACTGCTTCACCATGGCACCTGCCTCAGACCCGTGCCCTGCTGTCCCAGCAGGAGGACCAGATTCTACATCCACAGCTTCAAACTCTGAACCTTGCACCCTGGCTAAATTACCTGATCTCTCCGTTACCATCCCTCAGTAATCAAGTGATGGATGTCATTCTGGAGGCAAGGAGGCCTAGTACTAGAAAATCCTATGCTGAAAAATGGTAAAGATTCTGTTCCTGCAGCCAAACTCAGGGGATGGGCACAGCGGTGCTCAATTTACCTTATATTCTTCAATACTTAACTGTGATGCTTCACAAGGGCCTTTCCTTTTCTTCCATCATAATTCATGCCTCAGCCATTTCAGCACATTACAATACGGAGCCACCCCTCTTCTCTCACCCATTGCTGAAGCAATTCCTCAGAGGGGCCAAAAACTTCAGTCCATCCAGGAGAGCCCCTACTCCGGCCTGGGACCTTAACTTTGTATTGGAAAAGCTCACTTTAACCCCCTTTGAGCCAGCTGCAAATGCAGAGTTGAAATACCTTTCTTGGAAAACAGCCTTCCTTGTAGCCCATCACTTCAGCAAGAAGGGTGTTTGAATTACAGGCCCTCATGGCAGTGGAACCTTTCATCATATTTCATGCGGGCAGGGTGTCCCTCGGGACTAATCCCTCCTTTATGCCCAAGGCGGTATCCAGTGTGGCCCTTAATCAGTCCATTCATTTGCCAACCTTTTTTTTCTAATCCACAGAAGAAAGGGGAATGAATACTGTGCTCCTTGGACGTGCACAAACAACTTAGATTTTACTTGGACAGGACTATGCCTCTCAGGAAATCTGAACATCTGCTGGTTGCATTTGCTGCACGGGCAGAGGGGAGGGCCATTTCAAAGCAAACCATTTCTAAGTGGATAGGCCATTGCATCCATTTCTGCTGTAAACACCATGGAAAACCTACCCCACAGGGGATAAGACCACTTTCAACCAGCGCTGCATCTACTTCTACAGCCTTTCTCAGAGGTGTCCCTACCAATGGACATCCTAGAAGCTGCTACCTGGAGATGTTCATCGTGCATACAGCTGCAGTAATCACAGATGGGTTATCTGCCATCAGGCGGGTCCTCGGTCGGCTGAATTCCAAAGTCTAGGTCCGGCGTCGGTTGCTGTCGTTTTCTTTCTTGACGTCAGTGAGGCAGGGGTATACAAGACACAGCCGACGCCATTTTCTTCAGTCTTTTTTGCCGCGCGGTGCCCGAAGTAGAAGCAGTTCGCAAGTGCCAGTCGGCCAGCTCCTGAATTTACAAAAAATTGGAAACCAAAGTCTTCTTTAAAGCCAAGTACCCCGTTGGGGAAACTTTTCTTGCCTCAGACCGATGTCAGAAAAAGTTAACAATTGTATTTCTTGTGGGAAGCAAATACCGCATAAGAATTTCCATTCCCTCTGCATACCTTGTTTAGGCCCAGACCACAACATCTCAGGCTGTCGCTTTTGCGCTACTTTCAATAAACGCACTATTAAGCGTCGGGCGGAGTTTGCCCAACACCTTTTCGGTAAAGCCTTTGATTATAAAATGTCGTCGGAGACTCCGACTACCGCTTTGTCCAAAAATGCAAGGACAAGGACCAACACGCGAGGTCCGCGGTTCCCACCGACACCACGCCAAAACCGGCTACACGTGGCCCGGTTCTCAGCGAGATGCCTATGCAGTCCCTGACTACCGACGACACTTCTTTGGCGGTGTCTTCTGTAACCGAGACCACAGGTACCTCGGCCCATACTCAGACTACAACCACCGAAGCCACTGTGAGCGTTGAGCCTCCTAATGTGGACAGGTCCACTTCCACCCATGGTGTCTTTAGACCCTCATCTTCCTTTTCCATTAAGGCCTTTACTAAGTCCAAATCAGCCAGGCATCCCAAGAGGCCTGTTGCACAGGGCCCATCTCCAGGCCCCATGCCTAAAAAGCAGATGCTTAAAATGGCTGAGGATTTAATTTCTCTTATCAGGGGTTCCCAACCCCCCCCAGACAAGAGACCCAGAGTGGAGGTAGATTCTCCCTCTTCTGATCAGGGCTCCGTTTTTTCAGAACATTCTGATGTAGAAGAACACTCTTTCTCCCCTTTTGAAGATTCTGATGCAGAGCAGTCCATTCCTTCTGTATCTCCTCCAGAGGAGTTTTCTTTTGGAGAAACTTTGCACACCTTGAGGGAACACTTCCATTGGGAAGGCCAAGACTTTTCTGATTCCAAGAAAAGACTTGGGGAATTTCTTTTGTTACCTCAACACAGACCTCTGGCGATACCTCCTGTCTTGGACATACTTTATGATGTTTATTCGGAGGCTTGCCTTAATCCGGATTCCCTGCCTCCTGCTCCAGTCAAGCCTGATAGGTACTACAGAGTTCCTAACTCCCACCTATTTCTTTACAAAAGCCATAATGCTGGCCCTGAAACCATTTCTCAAGGCCCCAAGGGAATGAAGGCCTCTAATGCTAAGAATCCACTACCTTCCGAAAGAGAGTCAAGATCCTTAGAAAGGTGGGGGAAAAAAGGTATATACCTCGGCCACCCTTGCCATGAGGGCCTTAAATTGTCAGTTTCATATGCTTAAATATCAGCAGTTTCTGTTATCACAATTAAGAAATAAAATGTCTCAACCTGAACAACCAGATCTGAAGGAGTTGCAGGATATGATGCATAGTGCAGAACAAGTGGGTAAACACACCTTACAATGTGGCTATGATGCCCTAGAGGCCTCAAGTAGAGCTGCTGTTACAGGAGCAGTCATTCGTAGACATGCCTGGCTTAGGGAACAAATCTTGCCTGATCATGTGAAAGCTAAACTACTAGATGCTCCTTTACAAAAGGATGTGCTATTTGGTACTAATGCTGAGGAGATACTATGGAAAATGGAAGAAAAAGCCAAATCTATGCAAACTGTCAAAGCTTTTCTACAGGTTCAACCACCACGTTTTAGCAGAAATTGGCCTTCTAAAAACTGGTCCTTTCCAGACACGGACAAGCCCCAAAAAGGTAGATACAGGCGCACAAGGGGCAGAGGGCAATCACAAGGATCATATAGAGGCAGGCAATGGCAAACTCCAGCACCAAGAGGTAGCGAAGACAGTGCACAACAATACAGGAAACAAACCCAATGACTTCCTCCTTTCCATGCCAAGCAAGTCTCAGCTGGCAGCACCCTTGGGAGGAAAGCTGGCATTATTTACAAGAAATTGGCATACTGTCACAACAGACAAATGGATCCTGGACGTTATAAACAGAAGCTACAGATTTCATTTTCACACTCTACCAAAAATGAGAGGCATGCTAAACCTGCCACACAATCAAAGGGCAGAGGCACAGCTACAAATTTCAAAGCTCATAGACATGAAAGCTATTCAAGAGGTACCTACTCACGAACAAGGTCAAGGTTTTTATTCCAGGCTATTTCTGGTACCAAGGAAAGGAACCGACTGGAGACCCATTTTGGACTTATCCATCCTAAACACATTCTTACTCGTACCAAAATTCAAGATGCTCACATTACAGCAGCTTCTTCCCATGCTGGGCAAGGAGTTTTGGCTGGTAACATTGGACCTCAAGGAGGCATACCTGCATGTCCCAATCAGACAAAGCTGCAGAAGATACCTCAGATTTCTTGCAGGTTCAATTCACTATCAATTCTCTGCATTGCCCTTTGGCTTATCTACTGCACCCAGAGTATTCACGAAATGCCTGACATCAGTAATTGCCTACTGCAGACTTCAAGGGATACAAATTTACCCTTATCTGGACGACTGCCTGATCCAAGCGGACAGCAAGCACATACTTCTGGAACATCTGGCTTATGTAACACAGTTACTGAATTCCCTGGGATACACAGTCAACAAAGAGAAATCCAGGCTAACACCATCTCAGAAAATAACTTTCCTGGGTGCCAACTTGGACACACACACCCAGATGGCCTATTTTATGCCAGAAAAACAGGGGCAACTAACTCAGTACTTCAAAATACTAGCATATTGTACCAGGCTTACTGCAAGGAAAATCCTGCAGGCTCTGGG
Source organism: Protopterus annectens (assembly GCF_019279795.1). Taxonomy (NCBI): domain Eukaryota; kingdom Metazoa; phylum Chordata; order Ceratodontiformes; family Protopteridae; genus Protopterus; species Protopterus annectens. The sequence goes on along the minus strand of NC_056725.1, from coordinate 1,873,849,085 downwards.
CTTCATGGCATCTTGCATTCTTTTAATCCCATGTGCAAAGTTGCATATGAGGAAACTTCAATGGTACCTAAAAAACCTATGGTCTCAACACAGCCACAGTTTGGAAACAATAATACCAATAATTCCATGTTTGCAAAAGGAATTTCTATGGTCGGCCCAAGCATGTCAAACAAACGCAGGTCTTCCATTCTGCAAGCCTCAAGCAAATCAAGTCATCACAACAGACGCCTCAGATTACGCCTGGGGGGCGCACATGACAGACAGGTGCATTCAGGGCAAATGGTCCCAAAAGCAAAAGCACCTTCACATCAATCAGAAAGAAACGCTAGCAGTGATAAATGCAATTACAGCTTTCAAGGACCTCCTGCATCCAGGACAATTATTGATAAGAACAGACAACACCACAGTAATGTGGTACATAAACAAAGAGGAACAAATTCATACCCCCTGTGCAGACTAGCCATGACACTTTGGAACTTGGCTCTGGAATGGCAAATCGAACTTCAGGCACAGTACTTGCCAGGTTTGGAAAACACGCTGGCAGACAATCTAAGCAGAAATATGACAGATCCACACGAATGGAAGTTGCATCCTCAAGTGTTTACAAAGATAATCCAAGCGTGGGGGAGGCCAGACATAGATCTCTTCGCCTCACACAGGAATCATCAATTGGAAAAGTTCTGTTCAAGGACCTTTCATCCAAAGGCCTGGAGAGTGGATGCCCTTTCATTCAGTTAGACAGCATGGACAGTTTATGCTTTCCCACCTCTGCCTCTCCTGCCCAAGGTACTCTTGAAAGCAACAGCAGACAGACCGAAGATGATACTGATTGCTCCAGACTGGCCAAGACAACACTGGTACCCACTCCTGAGGAGCCTAACACATACTCCTCCCTGGTCCCTACCTCTAATGCCTCATCTGCTGACTCAGCACAGTTAAAACTCTTCACAGTCCACTGAAAACACTCAATCTCGCTGCATGGAAAATTCCTTAACACCACAACAGATCCTACTCCCCAAAGAGGTGCAGGATGTCATTTTGGAGGCCAGAAGGCCATCTACTAGAAAGGCTTACTCTGCAAAATGGAAACGGTTTTGCTCTTGGAATGAGAAAAAAGGCCAGGACCCTAGAAAACTGAATTTCCCTCGGGTATTACAGTATCTAGCTGAGCTGCTGAACAGTGGACTTTCATTTTCCTCCATAAAAATCCATGCCTCAGCCATTTCTGCAGAATTCAACACTGATCCACTCTTATTCTCTCACCCACTCTTAAGACAGTTCCTCAGAGGGGCTAAGAATATTAGACCACCAAGGAAACAACCAATGCCAGTCTGGGATCTTAATTACATTCTAGAAAAATTAACATTGCCTCCCTTTGAACCAGCTGCCTCAACAGATTTGCGATATTTGTCCTGGAAAACAGCCTACCTTCTGGCCATTACCTCAGCTCGTAGGGTTTCGGAACTACAAGCCCTCGTAGCTGTGCAGCCCTTTCTCATCTTCCATCAGGACAGGGTTTCCCTTCGAACCAACCCGTCATTTATGCCTAAAGTGGTATCCAGGGTAGCCTTAAATCAAGCCATGCACTTACCTACCTTTTACCCCAATCCTCAAAACAAAGGGGAAAGGCTGCTACACTCCTTAGACATCCACAGACAGCTACGTTACTATTTGGACAGAACAAAGCCTTTCAGGAAATCAGAACAACTCTTTGTGTCCTATGCTGTAGGAGCTCAAGGGAAGCCAGTTACCAAACAGACAATTTCAAAATGGATAGGCCACTGCATACGATTTTGTTACTCCTATCATGGAAAATCTGTTCCTACAGGCATCATATCCCACTCCACCAGGGCCACAGCTACCTCTACAGCCTTCCTCAGAGGAGTTCCTACTAAAGATATTTTGGAGGTAGCCACTTGGAGTTCTGTGCATACCTTCACAAAACACTATCACCTGCCTTTATATTCCAAAACTAGAGCAGGCTTTGCCACTGCTGTGTTGCAGGGCATTCTGGCTCATCCCAGTTCCACCTAGTGCCTACCACCCTGTGCGTAGCTTTGGGATTCTACCCATCTGTGATTACTGCAGCTGTATGCACGATGAACATAGTACAGTTTTGTACCTACCATAAATGTAGATGTTTGAGTGCTAATACAGCTGCAGTACAGTTTTCCCTCCCTCCTTCCCCTCTTGGTAAAGGCTTAGGGCCTAACCCTTCTTCATACAACCTGATTGGGTTATCCTTCTATGGTATATTTGCTTGCAACTACTGATTTTTGATTATATTGCATTGCATGTATATAAATATAAGTTATGTATTGCCTTCCTTCTGGGGGCACCTGACATCTGGGGCAAGAAAGACTGAAGAAAATGGCGTCGGCTGTGTCTTATATACCCCTGCCTCATTGACGTCAGGAAAGAAAGCGACAGCAACCGACGCCGGACCTAGACTTTGGAATTCGGCCGACCGAGGACCCGCCTGACGGCAGAGAACCCATCTGTGATTATTACAGCTGTATTAGCACTCGAACATCTACATTTATGGTAGGTACAAAACTGTACTTTCTGTACATACCTTCACCAAGTATTACCACTTGCCAATTTTTACTAAATCCAGAGAGCTGGCTTTGCCTGTGCAGTCTTGCAGGGCCTTATAGCTAGTTCTAATGCTATCTAATTACCTCCTCCCATCCTTAGCTTTGGGAATCTACCCAAATGTGATGACTGCAACACTGAAACACGAAGAACATAGTACAGTTGTGTACACTTACCATAAATGTAGATGTTTGAGTGTATTCACTGTTGCAATCCTGGTTTCCTTCTTCCATCCCCTTTATTCTCTTTCCTTACTAGGGACATATTGGTATTTATTTTCCACTGGTGGGGCTCTTCCACCAGAACCTGGGCTCCTACTTTGGGGACTCCTGACAGGTTAGGGCAAGAAAAACTGATGTAATGGCATCAGCTGGCTTAATTTATACTACTGACGACCTGATGTCAGTCCTCAAGCGACAGCAACTGACGCAGAAATACTAAGCCTCTGGTATTCGGGCCGGACAAGGGCTACCCTGGCAGGGATAACCCAAATGTGATGACTGCAACAGTGAAACACAAAGTACAGTATACACTCAAACATCTACATTTATGGCAAGTGTACACAGCTGTACTCTGTCCTTCTCTTCCATGTTACAGTATTCCTTCCCTCCCACCTACCCCCCAGCATTCCTTTACACCTGTCTAGGACGCTCCCTGGGGCACCTCCTACACTGTGGTAACACTGGGCAGTTTATGGCATTTCACTTGTCTGGAGGGCATCAATTGGCTCTATCTAGTCTACTGTCAGACTGGGCAGTTAGTTCTGAGGTCTGTGCGTGCAGACTTCACATTTAAGGCATCTGGTTTATGGCCCTACGTGTGACGTCCCACACACCAACAGCAACCAGGTGTAACCATTTGCATAGGAACTGATGTTTTGGTTGCCTGAGGCAGACAATCTTTCAGGAAGAATACTGCAACATGGAAGAGAAGGACATCTATGGTTATGGTAAGATTTTACACAACTATTCTTTGTCAGCAGTCATGTAAAGTTATAGCAAGGTACTTGAGTAATGCTGAGTGGAATACAACAGTCCTGCAGAATTTGCTTTTTATTGTTGAATCCCATGTAACATGCTAGCCGTTTGTCAGTTTAAATTGTGTCTTGTGATTAATTCAGCAGTTTAAGCCGTTAAAGTTTTGGGTGTCTAAAAGGTGCTGTTCTTAGTGTGCAGTCGTGGTGGTGCAGCGGTAGCATTGTCACCTCATAGCAAGAAGTTCTCCTGTTTAATTCTCGGCTGGAGTGCCGTCTGTGTGGAGTCTGCATGTCCTCCCCGCAGTCGAGTGGCATTCGAAAGACATGCATGAATGGGCATGCCTTCGTTGAAGGTTTGGCATTGGGCTGGCACCTCGGCACCATAAAAATCTGCCAATCATTAGCGGTCTGGAGTTCCGCTATGGCAACCCCTAACTGGGAAAAGTCGAAAGAAGAAGTTCTTAGTGTGCAGTAATAGATATAAAAGTTTAGTAGCAGCTGAAGTGTTCCATGTATACCATTTGATGCTCTGTCTTTGAATTTTAGCCTGTCAACAGAACTAATTTTTGTTTTATTTTTAGTTGCTAGGAGAATGAAGAAAAAAGAAAAACAGAAGAAAAGAAAAGCATATGAACCTAAACTTACACCTGAAGGTACATTATTCTTCACAGCTGTAGTCCCCCACTCTCTCCACCTTGTGCAGTTCCTCTTCATTTTAATATTGCTTTGGCTCTTTTTATTTACAGAAATGATGGATTCTTCTACGTTTAAGAGGTTTACATCTTCAGTTGAAGGAATCTTGGAAAATTTGGAAGACATTGATTTTTCAGCTTTTGGTAAGATCATTCTCTTGTTTAAGAGCAACTGGTGAATAACAGAGCATTGTTAGCATTTTACAAAAAAGTGAAGACTTTGATCTTTACACATCCACATATTTATGGGTTTGATAGAGAAAATATGATATTTTAGGAGGTAGCACCTTACAGTGGTGAATGTGCAAGTAAATCTGACTGAAGACTAAATATGAGCTTATTCCAGTAGGAAAATACCAATTTTATATATCGTACTTGTGGTCTATAAATAGTAATATGTATGCGGTCTATACTATGCAGTCATTTGGTTAGGGGTCATAGATTAGTACTAGGCTAACTGCCTTTGTGAGCCATTTTAAGCCTAGCCAATTATCCCTTGTGAGACTCAAACCCTGCACCTTGTGCTTGCAAGGCAAACAACTTAACCATTAGGACACTCTTGCTGCTGTAAAAGCTACATACTGATGAATTTAGTTTATCCCTGAGGTGAAATAATGTCAGTAGCATTAATCAGTCTGCTGCTGTCTTACGATAGCATAAACCCCTGCAGCAGCAGCATTGCTGTAAATATGTTTGTGCACATGGATGAATCACAGTGTGGACCTGCAGAGAGTCAGACTTCTTTGCTCAGACTTGTCAGTGTGACATCTCATATTCCCAATATCATCCAGCTTTACCCACTGGCATAGTGATCTTGATTTTTTGTGGATTAGGAGAATCCATCCTTCAGAACTGTGATTGTGTGTGTATGGCTAGTAGAGATCATTGGAAGATATAACCTTAACTAGGTCATTAACCAAAAAAAATGTAGTTTGCTCTCAAACTCGTAGACTCTTACTTTGGTGAACCTTTCAAGTTTCGTTTTTCAGATTATTTTTGTGGTCTAAATCTTTCTTCATTTGCTGAGAGTTTCTGATGACTGGCAGGTTTGCACTTTGCATTTTTCCTTTTTCTTTTTTTTTTTTTTCTTTTTTCTTTTACTAAGATTAATGTCAATATTGTGTTTTATTCCTTCCTAAAAAGGCACTTAGACTATTTAAGTAGATCTTGGCAGTATGCATTTTTCATTTGTGAGACTGCAACCTGCCAGTCTTCACTTTTAATAGAAAAGTTGAATTCTCTGTAAACTGAAATTTCAGGATTTCTAAAGCTCATATCATCCTTGGAAAAGCATTCCAGCAGGCATGCAGGCAGAAGACAGATTCTGTCTAATGGTTTTCTTGTAGTCTTTTGTTTTAATATACCACTGGGGCTCGTATTGTGTGTATTTTTCTACCCTTAAAAAAAGACAGTCAGGTAAGCACAGAAGCCTTCCTTTAAGGCTACTTGGATCAAAAGAATTTCAAGTCAAGCTGTCTCCTTAGCAAGATCCCTATCAGTGGCATTTAACCTTGAAAGGAGTGTAATAGTAATGGTAGATTACATTTAACAGTAATACCCAAAATATTGCAGCAGGCATGTCAGCCATACAAATGATCATAAATAAGCACAGGAAACTAAACCAATCACAAAAGGAAACTTTGGTAGTTGGTAATCAAAGAAAGAAACACTAAATCTGTCAATTTTCATTCTGTCCTCAACTGATGAATTAGAATCCGAATAGTTGGATCCTGCTCTGTGTTTTCAGAAGCTCGTCGCAACCTAGAACTCTCAAGCATGTCTTCTTTTCTCATGTTGCAGTATAATTACTGTGGGATCCTCCGCCTCAGGCGACCCAAACGTCGGCTCCTATGCAAAAGCTTTAGCCTGGTTTCTGTTGGTGCTTGGGATGTCACACACAGGGCCATAAACCGGGGGCCTTAAATGTGTTGTCTGCACTCGCAGACCTCAGAACTGTTGTGCCGCAGTCGAACATCAGATCGATCATTTCGCTCCGCTTCTTCAAGATGTCTGAAGTTAAGTACCCTGTTGGGGAATTCTTATTTTTGCTTGAGCTTAGGTAGCTGCCTGTTCTTAGCCGATGTCTGCTAGGAAAGGGAAATGTAGATGACTGTGTCAAATTCTGCACAAAGACTCCCATGAACTTGGCTTGTTCTGTTTAGGCTGGGAAGACTATCATACCTCCTGTACCATCTGCCAGTCCTTTGTTCCCCAAACACTCAGTTTGTCTGCCCTCAATGTATATCTTGAGAACCAGACACTGAAGAGGTTAGCATTAAGAATGGATCTGGAGTCGGCTGCCTAAGTGGAACCGCCAAGAAAGAAGGCCAAAGTTTCAAGGCCTACCACTTCTGCTCCTCCATTGTCAGGCGGCCCACCAACCATGGATTTAGGGGTTGAGCGCTAGAACCGACTACTTCTGAGACTACCCTTGAGGAAGCCTCTTCTGAAGTACCAGTAGATACATCCACAGAGGTTGTCCTGACGTTTGCTATTGCAGAAGTCGAGAGGGGAACCAGGCTCTGCCAGATGACCTTCCATGGTCCAGGATTCCGATTCCTCCTCCTCCTTAGGCCAGATCCCTGAAACTAGGCCCTCAGCTTCTACTAAATCAACGCCTTTAAAAAGGAGACAAAAGAACAAGCATTTGTCTGCTCCTTTGGAGGAACAGCCATACTGGCAGTCCTTTTCACAGTCTTTGCTGCAGGCCTTCAGCCTCCTCAGCACCCATATTGCCTATACTAAATCCAAGACCTGCCTCAGCTGCCTCTATCCTTCCTTCCCTCTCACAAGAGGAAGTTGTCTCCTCCTCCTCCTCAGATAAGTCAGATACTCATCCCAAATAGCCTCCCCCTTGGACTACTACTCCCCAGATGAGGATTCAATTGAGGGAGACTTCCCGCCTGAGGGCATTACATTTGGAGAGGCTATCAGAAAAATGAGGGAGTAGTTTAAATGGATTACAATCAAGGTGACAGAAACTCAAAGGTAATTTAAGCTGCTCCAGTTTGAATCTCCCTCCCCATCAGCCATCCCCCCGGTCAGTCCAGCATACCTAGATGCTTTTGCATCAGTCTCAAAAAACCCTGACTCTCAACCACCTACTCCCAAGAGACCTGATTGTTCCTATAAGATCACAGACGACCACAAATTTCTGGTAAAGTCCTCTTTGGTGGACCTCGCTGTGCTAGCAGTAGCCCCAGACAAACGGTCAAGACTTATTCCTTCCTCATTGCTCCTGCCTTCAGACAAGGAGAGCAACGTAGTGGGCAGGCTGTGTAAGAAGATATATACCTCTTCCACTCTAGCATTTAGGGCAATTAACTACCAGACCCATATGGTGAAATATGGCCTAGATTTAGTATCTGAGGCTTCATCCTCACTGTCCTGTTTGCCTAACTTCCCTAACAATGCACAAATGGCATTTCCCTGGCATCTCAAGTTGCCAAGCATTCTATAAAATGCCGTTATGATGCAGCAGAGGCCTCTGCTAGATCTCAGAATCTGCATCTGTACTACGCAGATACTCATGGCTTAGGCTCCAGCCACTGCATCTAAAATTTTGGATGCATCCCTTGGATAATAACCTCCTGTTTGGGAAACCGTCTGCAGACCTGTTTAAAAACCTACAGGAGAAGAGTAAAGAACTCCAAGATATAAGACGCTTACTGGTGTCCCCAGTACCAAAATTTCATAGAAATTGTCCTGCAAAGACCTCCTTTGTCAGAAGAGCCTAACCCTCCACCCCCACCCCACCCCACTCCGCCCCACAACCACCACTTCATCCTCCAGACATAGAAAAGAGGTCAGGAAGTAAACCACCTCCAGTACAGCACCTTCTCAGCCCACCAACAGGCAGCCTCTTATGGGGCTTTCTTCAAAGGCCTGGACACAACTGCCATCCTTGAGGCAGCCACCTGTTCCTCAGTATATACCTTTACCAAACATTACAAACTGGACCATATCTCCAGACGCAGAGCATGATTTATAAGGGCAATCCTGTAGGGTTTTCTGGAATCCACTACCTCTTCCTCCACCCTTCCTCCTCCTCAATCTCTGTGGTACTCTCCCACAGTAAGAATCCCACAGTAAGAATACTGCAACATGAGAATAGAAGGACATAGAATAGTTGTGTAAAATCTTGCCATAACCATAGATGTACTTCTCTTCCATGTTGCAGTATTCCTTCTCTCCCACCTACCCCCCTGCATTACCTTTAACCTGTCTGTTGGGCTTCATGGGGCACTACCTAGACTATAGTCACTGGGCAGTCGGTTGCATTTCACCTCTCTAGAGGACATCATTTGGCACTACCTAGACTGCTGTCTGTCTGGGCAGTCAGTTCTGAGGTATGTGTGTGTGCAGATGTCACATTTACGGCCCCTGGTTTATGGCCCTGCGTGTGACGTGTCCCACGCACTAGCAGCAACCAAGCTTAAGCTTTTGCATAGGACCTGACATTCGGGTCACCTGAGGCAGAGGATCCCACAGTAAGAATGCTGCAACTTGGAAGAGCAGGACATCTATGGTTTTGGTAAGATTTTACACAACTATTCTTTTTCCCTTACCCAGAATGCACCAATTCCAATTACCTCAGATCTCATTTGCCACTTCCAGTAAAGGACATGGTTGCTAGTCTCTCAAACTTGTTATTAGATAAGTAAAATTTTATCTTTTTACTGTTATTTTCTTGATCGCCTATACCCTATGAGCTTTCTATCTGCTTTGTACTAGTGTACTCTTTAAATGCTATTGTTAGTATTGTCTTTCTCCCTTCCCTTGTACATTTGTTGTACCTCTTCTCTAGTTTAGTAGGTAGCCCTTCTCTTACCTTTCTTTAAAAAAAATATTTGTAGTTAGTCTCTCTAGTTTATCATTCTACTTGTTAGATTTTTGTTGTGTGGTTATTACCTGACAAATTATCTTCTAAAATGTCAGGAAAAGACAAAAGCCCAGCTGGGTTTAAAAAGTGTGGAAATGTGGTCAGCAAATACCCTTCAGTGATGCTCACACATTTTGCGTGTACTGTCTTGGACCTATTTATTTTCAGGAAAACTGTTCATTCTGTCATTAATTCAACCTGAGGGCATTGGTTGAATGCAAAAACAAACTGATATTGAAGGGTTTACTTCTGTCCTCCTTTAGCGAGGCTTTATTTGGAGCTACTAAAGGAAAGTCTTAAGAAAATTTTCTCTACTTCAAGTACTTCCACTGCTTCTAAGTCCTAAGGGAAATCTTTGAAAAGGTAGTTTATGTTCAGTGTTCTGTCTGATCCTGAGATGAAAATACCAAAATCTATGGCTCCAACTTCATCCTCTGATCCGAAACATGCAAAGATACAATCCTCTGGTCAGACTCTCTTTCTTCAGATCTCACAAGCCTAAAAAGTAAAATAACATTGGATCTGACACACACACACAGATCTGAGGATGTGGTCATTTTACCCAGAACAAAATATTCCCCTTAGCTGATCCATTTCTTTCAAGAGTCCTGTCCCTCTTCTTAGGCCTAAATCTCTATCAGGACCCTTACAGAAGATAGTATGGAGATGTCAGTGAGAAAAATTCTCTCAGCACAGAGCCAGTTAATGCCCCTCTCGGCTGCTACCCCTTTGGGCTAGGAGGTCTGTTTTTGCAGTAGTCCACCTTTGCCTGTTTCACCTCTGACTCCTTTCAAGGTCTTGGAGCCCTTGGATCCAAGTAGCCAGGCTGATCTTCTTTGGATCCAAGAATTCCTTTACCCTTGGATCTGAGGCTTGCTTTGAGCTCTTTCATCCAGTCGGATCCACAGACCTCTTGTATATGATTCTGCCTTGTCTGGTCTTAAGTGCTGCATTTGACTCCAAGGGTTTTGGAGCCATCTGTACACCTCGGAGCCTCAGCAGTGGTTAGTTTGACTCCAACTTTGGCTTCTGGTGGACTGTCCTTGGGTTGGGGAGGAACTGAGTATTGGAGACTGGCTGCCTCAAATCTGAGGTCTTATCCCTTACTGGGGCAGTCTGCCTTTGCAGTCATGGAGAGAACCTTGTCTACTCCCAGACTCAGACTGTGCCTACCCCCTCTGATCCTCTGTCTACTTCTGTCCTGTCTCTATGTCTAGAGTCTCAACTGTCCTCTCTACAGGGGAAGCCGGTACCAAAACCCTGGGCCTCCCATCAGGGTATCCCCACTTCTGGCACCTCCCCAGAGTATCCCGCTGAAGTGGTCCCTCTCAAAGCATATTTAATGCTCACATGTCTCTCAGATCCCCTCCAGGGGTTACAGTACCTACCTCCCCCTAGATTACTGCTCCTCAGAACAGGGTAAGGGAGGAAACTTCTTCAGAACAGGAACATTCTACTGATGCGTCACTGGCATATTCACCCAAGCTCCACTCCGCACTAGATTATGCCTTCCCAGAGGATTACTCTAATGCGACTGATTCTCCAGCATAGGAGATTTTCTTTAGTGACACCTTGACTAGGATGCAGGAACATTTCAAGTGAGAAAGCACTGAAATTACAGATATTCAAAACCATTGCGACTTGCTGCAAGTGGACACCCTCAGCCCCTCAGCTGTTCCCCCTATTCTTCAAGCTTTCTTAGATGTTTTTGTATCTTCTAGCAAGAGTCCTGATTCACAGCCTTCTGCACCTAAAAAAAAGACAAATTTTTATAAGGTGCCTGCAGACTGCAAGTTTTTATTCATAGCAGTCTCAGTCATCACTGTTTTCAGGCAAACCCTCAAGGCTTCATCCCTCAACCACCCCCTGCTGCCTTCTAACAAAGGACAGCAGGCATTTGGAGAGACTGGACAAGAAAGTATATATGTCCTCCACCCTTGCATTTTGGGCAATTGGCTAACAAACCCACAAGACAAAATTCTCATTAGAGCTGTTGTCACAGTTATCTAATATTATTTGACGTACCAGATCTAAGAATAAAGCACTAGCTATGTCCTTGCTGGGTACAACCTCTCAGGTCAGCAGGCACTCAATTAAATGTAGCTGTGATGCTGCAGAGGCTTCCGCTAGAGCAGCTGCCTCAGGGTCTGTCCTTAGGCGATTTGCATTGCTGAGACTACAACCTTTGCCAGAGGATATCAAATTCAAATTGATAGATGGCTTTTCTTGACAATAAACCCCGTTTGATACTGTGGCTGCTGACCTTTTCAAAACCTTTCAGGAGAAAAGTAAACCGATGAAAGACTTAAAACACCACCTGCTACCCCTGCCCCAAAATTCTGGAGAAATTACCCTTCTAAGCTGGCTTTTGTCAGGAGACAAGCCAGGCCAGCTCAATCTAAGACCAAGAGATCTGGAAAGAGGCAACAGCAATTTAGGACTTCCCAACAAACCCCACCTCCCAAACAGCCCTTTCCAGACAGACCAGGGTCCATTTGATTATTTGGACCCCATTGCTGTCCCTCTCCATTCCGTACACCTGTCCCTTTGAAGCCCAGCCTGGGAAAACATTACTCAAGATATTTGGGTGTTTCCATCATAAAAAAATGGTAGTTCATAGTGTAGGAGTTTCTGCTGCCCTTCAGGGGCATTCCCAACCACCCAAAGAACAACTACCATTGTTTCCACAGGTGCTACAAACTTAGATGGATCAAGGCACAATTCATCATATAAAGCGTTCTGTTCCAGATTGACCCTAGTCCCAAGGAAAGAAGGCCCCTGAAAGACCCATCTTAGACCTCTTCTTCCTAAACACCTACCTGAAAGTACCCACCTTTAGGATGGTCACATTACACACTCTATTCCCCTTGATCTTACCCCAAGCTTTTATGGCCTCAGTAGACATAAAGGATGCCTATCTTCATATTACTCTCTATCTCAGCTACAGGAAATGTCAAAGATTCTCTGTAGCCTCTGGACACTTTCAGTGTTCTGCCTTGCCCTTTTGACTTTCTACCACCCCAATGGTTTTCACAAAGTGCCTGGCACCAGTGGTGGTATTCTGCAAGACTGCAGGGCATCCTTATTTTCCCATATTTGGACACATTTTTTTTTCAAGCAGACAGTCTAGGGGTGCTACAACAAGATCTCAACCACACAATTTCCATCTTTCTTTCCCTGGGTTTCACTATAAATTACCAAAAATCAATTCTGTCCCCATCACAGTCACAGGATGACATTTTTCTGGGATGCAGGATCCAAACAGACCTCATGAAAGTTTCCCATCCAGAAGGTCCAGGAGCTCACTGCCTTCTTTCAAAACCTCATCCCTCTTTCCCATATTTCAGCCAGGACCTTTCTCAGGACCCTGGGCTTTATGGCATCCACCATCCCAATGCTTCCTCTGGCAAAAATGCGCAAGAGGAAATGGCAATGATTCCTGAAATCAGTGTGGACACAACATTCACACCCTCAGGAGTTCCACATTCCCCTTCTTTCCTGCTTGAAGAAGGAAATAACTTGGTGGATTCAACAACTCTCTGCCAACCCAGGCCTTCCACTTCATCCTTTTCCTCCAGTACAAGAGATGTACACAGATGCCTCAGATACAAGCTGGAGAGCAGCCTTCAGTCCCATGAAAGCACAAGGCACCTAGTTTCCCTCTCAATGGAAAGATAACCTCAACCTAAAAGAAATGAGAGCAGTACTCCTGGGACTTCAGGCGTTTGTCTTTCCTCATTCCAGCACCTGTAAAAGTTTTTACAGACAACATGACAGTGCTCTGGTATGTAAACAAACAGAGGTGTGTGGGGGGGGGGGTGCAGATCTTGCCTCCTGTGCAGACTAGCCCTACAAGTGTGGAAGCTGGCAGTCAGATTGCAGACAACCCCGTCAGGCAGTATAAATTATCTCCAGCTTGAATGTATTGGCAGCCACAATGAGTTGGTCCAAAATACAACCCCATGAATGGGATACTTCACAGGGATGTGTTTTTGGGCATTATCCACCAATGGGGTATTCCACAAGTACATGTCCTTCTATTTTAATGTTGCACTATTCTAGTAGTGAGTTTACCCTTCTTCCGATCAGCTTGTCTGGCCAAGTTTCCAAAGCTTATCCAGGCCCCTCGTAGTGCATCGGACGTCTGACGTGGAGGCAGGTACGTGGGCTATAAAGGTGATGTTTACACGCACCAGCCCTCAGAATATTTCAGCCTCCAGCTGTATGCCAGGTGCTCGTGCTACTCGCAGACATCAGGTCTGTTTCACATTAAAGACAAGTACCCCATTGGGGCCTTTTTCTTTAGTTTTTTAACTTTTTCATAGTCTGTTTATGTCCGGTAAGAGTAAGTGCAACTGTGGTCATCAAATTCCACATAAAGACACCCACGACCAGTATCTGTCTTGTCTGAGTAGGGATCAGGATTACAAAAACTGCGCCATCTGTAAATCGTTCATCTCCAAGACCCTTCGCCGCTGCTTACAGGCTCTCAACTTGTATCTTGAGAACCAGCGCCTGTATGGAAGCCCTCTGATGCCCCATCTGAACCACCAAGGAAGAGGGCCACGTCCATGCAGCCTACTACTTCCACTGTGCCTCCCTCTGCCGCTCAACCTGTAGCCACTGTAAGCTTGGCTAAGGACCCGGCTTCCGCCACTACAGATACAGCAGGTACCTTTCAGGAGAATCAGTAAACCAAAATCACCACACGCCAAGAAGGATAGCCTCAATAAGATCCAACACTCTTTAATAGTCGTCCAAAACAGCACAGTCACATACCTGCGCTGTTTTGGACGACCATTAAAGAGTGTTGGATCTTATTGAGGCTATCCTTCTTGGCGTGTGGTGATTTTGGTTTACTGTTTTTTCTTGCACCACTTCCCTTTTTGTGCCTTTCAGGAGAATGCACAATCTAGGGCAAATTACATGCCTGGGGAGGATGTACCGGCACCTGCTGCAGACACTGGGGGGGACCAGTACTTTAGATGGGCACCGGACCTGGCCGCCACCGCTACTCCAACAATTTCTTCCAGGCCTGCCACCAACCAGATGTTGGCTAGGCCCTATAAGAAAAATCAAAAGACGAGCCATATTTCTCCGGCACCAGAGGCCTTACCTGATTGGTAGGCCTTCAGCCAGAATCTCTACAATGCTTTATTGGCCTTCCGCTGAGTTCACCCCTGCGGCTTCACCTCTTCTCAGCCCCTAAGCCTTCCTTACCTGAAAGGGCTGTGAACCAGCTTGCAGAGGAGGAACTGTCCGACCCCTCAGCAGACTCCCTGTCCTACTCTTCCCAGATTTTATCCCCCATTGGGTATGGATCCCCTGAAGAGGCCTGTGCTGAGCCTGATTCCCCAGTGGAAGACCTAACCTTCGGGGACACTGTTAACCTGATGAGAGAACATTTTAACTGGGAATGCTCCGACATGTCTGAAGCACAAAAAAGATTTTATGATCTGATTCAGATGGAATCACCTAATCCGTCACCTATCCAACCTGTCCAACTTGCCTTCCTGGATGCATTTGCTGCGGCATCTATTAATCCAGATTCCCAACCACCTGTTCCTGAAAGGGCGGATGGATTATACAGGGTCCCTGACTCAGGTAAAAGCCTATTCAAGTGCCCCCCAGCAGACCCAGCCACTATTTCCATTTCTATGGACATGGCATCCTAACTCCTCCCTACTACCACTGTCCTGCCATGGAGAGGTGGGAAAAAAAGATTTATACTTCTGCTACCCTAGCTTTTAGGGCATCAAATTACCAGTCTCACATGGCCAGGTATTCTCTGGCTCTTCTGGACAATGCCTCCAAAGAGCTTAATGACATTCCTGACTGTGCTGCTAAAGCATCGTTGTCTTCCTTGCTCAGTCTTTTCTCACAAGTCAACAAGCACTCCCTTAGGTGCGCATATGTTATAGCTGAGGGCTCAGCTAGGTCAGCTGCATCAGTATCTGCGTTAAGAAGATATTCCTGGCTACGTCTGCGGCCCCCTCCCTGATGCTTTCAGAGCCAAACTCCTGGATGCCCCCTTGCACCATTCAGCCCTCTTTGGTGCTAAGGTGACTGATCTTTTCAAGTCTCTCCAGCAGAAAGGGAAAGAGCTTCAAGACCTCCAGCATCTCCTTGTCTCTCCAGTCCCAAAGTTCCAGAGGAACTTCCCAGCTAAAACACAAGTTTATAAGAAAGGCATCCAGGTTATCAGCCCCCTAGGTCTAGAAGGTCTCCCAGGAGACAAACTGCCCAGCCAAGGACTTCTCAGGCCTCTGGCCAGAGGTCTTCCTTTCCAGACAGGGCAGGCAGTGTCTGACTGCCTGCCACTTCTACTCCCTCCACCTCCTACCACCACCCCCTTGTCCACCTGCCTCTCTCCCTGCTTGGCCCCTGGTAACAAAAGGCAAATGGGTCTTGTCCATCCTGAAGGACGGATACTTTGATTTGGATCACTCCTCCTCCAAGACTTGCCTATTCCACCCCTCCCACTTCCCAATGGTCCCTCCTACATCAGGTTTTAAACAACCTTGCTGCAAGGCACCATAGAATCAGTCCCCACCCCTGTTTGAGGGAAAGGTTTCTACTCAAGAATTTTTCTGGTGCCAAGAAAGGAAGGACTATGAAGGGCCATCCTAGATCTCTCCAGCCTCAACCTCTTCTTAAAGGTACCCTTCTTCAGGATGCTCACCTTACCCACTCTTTCTCCTCATTCTCCCTTAGGCCTTCATGGGTAACCCTGGACATGAGGCCTATCTTCACATTCCCATAAAGCCTACCGCCAGGAAGTATCTCAGATTCATAGCAGGCTCTTCTTACTTTCAGTTTTGTGCATTGCCTTTTGGGCTTTTCACTGCCCCAAGGTTATTCACCAAGTGCCTGGTCCCAGTAACTGCCTACTGCAAGGTAAGGGGAATACAAATATTCCCATACCTAGACGACCTCATTCAAGCAGTGGACAGACAGACCCTCCTTGGTCACACCAAGGACCTCCTGCTCCTGCAGCAGTCTGTACAGTTCCTGATAAATTTTCCAATGCCCCAACTCGATCCTACACAGGATATTGTCTTCCTGGGATGCAGTGTCAGGACAGACAGGATACCTCCCTCCCAGAGGAAAAAGTGGTGTCCCTCTCCCATCACTTCCAATCAGCCCTCCGTTCATCAGCTCTGACTGCAAGGGAATTCATAAGACATCTGGGGTACATGGCAGCTACTATCCCCATGTTAAAACCTAGCGTAGTTACACATGAGAACATTTCAGTGGTACCTATGCTTGGTGTGGACCCAGCACACTAATCCTCAAGAGTTCAGGATTCCACTCCCCCCCTGTCTTCACCAAGAATTAAAATGGTGGCTTGCCCAGAATCCAGGCCTGCCCCTGAAAATGCCCACCCCCTTCCCAGATCATTCACACAGATGCCTCAGACCTGGGATGGGGGGGGGGGACTCTGGGTCCAAAGACGGTGCAAAGTTTGTGGACAGACGGACACAACCAAGTGAACATCAGTATCAGGGAAATGACAGCAATACTCCTCGCTTTACAGACCTTCCAACCTTACCTCGGGCAGGGCTTCCTAAAGCTCTTTACAGACAACACCACAGTGATGTGGTACCTGAACATGCAAGGAGGGACAAAGTCCTACCTCCTATGCAAGACTAGCTCTACAGGTATGGCATCTGGCTGTCTCTCAGGGAATCTCCCTCCAGGCAGCCTACATTCCATCCCATCACAGCTCTTAGGCAGATTCACTAAACAGAACCATCTCAGGCAGCCACAAATGGATGCTGTCAAGGGCGGTGTTCCTAGGTCTGGTCCACATGTGGGGTATTCCTCAGATAGACGTGTTCACCTCCTCCTTAAACAGGCAACTCCAGAGCTGCTGCTCCAGAACTCATGACCAGAAGGCATTGCAAACAGATGCCTTCTCATTGTCATGAAAGTGAAGGTTCCTGTATGCCTTTCCCCCTTCCCTCTGATCCAGATGGCCCTCCTGAAGATTCAGCAGGACTCGTCAAAAATCTTGCTTGTGACTCCCTATTGGCCAAGGCAGCACTGGTTCCCTGTACTTCATCTGTCCAAGGGCAATCACCACAAGTTTACCCCCCTCAGTGAACCAATTCACACAGCAGAAGGGGACACAAATACACCCACAGTGGCGGTCTCTGCACCTCTCCCTGTGGTGGAGAGGATTCTGATTCCCTTCAGACATCTGTACAATGAGGATGGGCTTTCAGTCCTGCAGGAGGCCAGGAAACCCAGCACAAGAAAATCTTATTCTCCAAATGGAAAAGGTTTTCTGTCTGGAGTCATAAAAGACAGGTGGAGCTGCTGGACAGCGACTTGCCTCTTATTCTGTCTTACCTGTGTGAACTCTTGAAGACAGGTTTGTCATACTCCTCTTTAAAAGCACACCTGTCTGCCATTTCTCCCTCCCTGCCTATGGCCCCTCCGCTAGCATCCAGACTATCAGCCAAACTCTTCCTGAAGGGCGTTCTGCACCTAAGACCTCCCAGGAAACCGTCCTGTCCTCCCTGGGATCTTAATTATGTGCTAGAAAAATTCACTTTACCACCCTTTGAACCGGCTGTCAAGGCCGCTTTAAAGTTTTGCATGTGGTAAACAGTCCTGCTGGTGGCATTGACATCGGTCAGGAGGGTCTCGGAGCTTCAGACCCTTATGGCTACCCCACCTTTCTTGGTTTTCCATATGGACAGGTTCACCCTCAGGATAACCCCCCCCCCGGTGGTCAACAACCTTTCCTTGAATCAGGCTATCCACCTCCCAACCTTCTTCCCTAACCCACAGGGAGGTAGTCCTTCATTCCCCAGGAACTATCGCTGTATAAGCCTGACTAGCTTGGTCTGCAAGGCTCTGGCGCGCATCACCATGGAACTCAATAACAGAGACATTGAGAACCTCCAAACATTGGTCTTACCCAGTTCGGCTTTGTTAAGGGCAGATCATGCCTCCTAAAACCTGGTGGACTACTTTGAGACCGTTACCAAGGCTATAGACGAGGGAAAGGTGGTACACCCAGCCTGCCTAGACCTCGCAAAGGCCTTCGACACCATTCCCCATTCTAGTATTATAGACAAGCTCACCAGCCTGAACATAAACCCGTATGTCACAAGATGGGTGTCCAACTGGCTCACGGACAGAACCCACATGGTGAGAGTTGCGGGAGCTAAGTCCAACTCTAAACCAGTTACAGATGGCGTCCCCAGGGCTCAGTCCAAGGGCCCCTCCTGTTCGGCGTATACTTCTCAGAGGTACAGGCAAGCACAAGAGGACTCTAGCTGACCAAGTTTGCAGACGACTGCAAACTAGGGGCTATAATTGACTCTCCGGCTGAGACAGACATCCTCCAAAAGGGTCTCACTGAGATGGATACCTGGTGTCAAAATCATAGCCTCAAGCTAAATGCCAAAAAGTGCATAGTCATCCTCTTTGGAAAAAAACAAAGTACCCACAAACTACCACATAGGTGGTAGTCACCTAAATACGGAAGCTGTAATAAGGGATCTGAGGACCCAAGTAGATAGTAATCTCTCCTTTGATAATCACATTGCCAAAGTGGTTAGAAAATCCTTCTGTGTGGCCCACCTAATCACAAAAGGGTTTGCATCCAAATCAAAAGAGGTCATTGTGCCCCTCTACTCATCAGACCCATCATAGAGTACAATGCCCCATTTAGAATGTACCTTACAAACACCTGCAACAGCTGGAAAGACCACAGAAGTACCTCACCAAGAGGATCACTGCCCTCAAACAGATGCCCTATGCGGCTCGACTGAAGGAGCTCCAGCTGTACTGTGTTGCATACCACCTACTCAGATGATCTCTGCCTGACATACAAGGCCATGTCCAACCCAGAATTGATGGACATGCTCCACCTAAAGAAAACCATATTCCCTCGAGCCACACACTCTAGGGATCTAAACTTCACCACAACAATAAACAGGACATGCTGGAGGGATAGATTCTTGTCCCAGAGACTTCCCATGCTTTGGAACAAGATTCCAATCTACATTAGGCAGAGCTCCTCGCTAACACACTTCAAGAGAAACTTTGATGAGTGGATGGGAAACAAAGTTTTCAGTGGCTCTGCTGGACAGAGGCACAGGGAACTAATCTAAGGGGGCAGCGGAAGCAAACACATTCTGGCTAGGCTTATAAATGCCTTTGGGCAGATAGCCTAGTACCTACCTGTGAACCTATGATCCCTGGATGTCCACAGATAACTCAGATTCTATTTGCATAAAACTAAACCTTTTCGCAAATCAGACCAACTGTTGGTCTCCTTCCACCCCAGGGCTCTGGAGAAAGCGGTGGGCAAACAGACCATTTCAGCCTGGATTGCCAGGGCTATCTCCTTTTGTTGCACACACCATGGGAAGACACTTTCAGGCAGTGTCTGCGCCCACTCCACAAGAGCTATGACCTCTTCTGGTGCCTTTTTCAAAGGCCTGGACACTAGCTCCATTCTGGAAACAGCCACTTGGTCCTCTGTGCACACCTTTACCAGACACTACAGACTGGACCATATTTCCAGAGCCAGGGCAGGTTTTGCCAAGGCTGTCCTGCATGGATTCCTGGAGTCCTCTACCAGGCCACCCCCACAATCTATAGTGAGCTTTGGTATTCACCCACTAGTAGAATACTGCAACATTGGAATATTAGGACATGGGAAAGTTGTGTAAAATCTCACCATAACCGTAGATGTCCTTCTCTTCCATTTTGCAGTATTCCATCCCCTTCTTAACCTTGCACTTGCTCCCCCCGGCTCCAGGACAGGCTATGTACCTCAGGAGTGGCTCCGTCTGGGACTTTATTCTGTGATGTGCTTCGTGTTTCACTGTTGCACTCATCACATTTGGGTTATCCTTGCCATGGTAGCCCTCGGTTGGCCCGAATACCAGAGGCTTAGTATTTCTGCGTCTGTTGCTGTCTCTTCAGGACTGATGTCAGGTCGTCAGTAGTATAAGGTAAGGCAGCCGACACCATTACATCAGTCTTTCTTGCTGTGGAGCCCGAAGAAGTTTGCACGAGTGCCAGTCAGCTGCTACCAGAGTTTCGTCTACCGAATTAAAGTTAAAGTCTTCTAAAGCTAAGTACCCCGTTGGGGATCCTTTTTTCTTGCACCAACCGATGTCAGAAAAAGTTAATTGTCTCGCCTGTGGAAAGCAAATACCACGCCGAGACTTTCATTCTTACTACGTCACTTGTTTAGGCCCAGACCACGACGTCCCCCGTTGTCGCTTCTGTGCTTTCTTCAATACCAGAACTGTCCATCGTTGGGCCCTTATTGTAGCTAGATAATTTCGCTTACAGTCCTCGAATTCCGAAATGGTTTTGGTATGCCATCTGACAGCAGGTCTTCTGAGAAAAACGTAGAGATAGAGACAGACCATACAGTTCCAAACCTACCAGTGATGCTTCTGTTAAGCTAGTCATCAGCTCTCCTGTTCTCAGTGAGGCCCTTTCGCAGCCCCTGATGCCCGCTTCTGTGGATTCGCAGGCCACTACAGAGACCCTTTCGGAGTCCGATATGCCACAAAACTCTTCTTCGACTAATGATCCTGCAGTTGTCTCTACCTTGGATGGGTCCGGAGCCGCTGAGTAGGCACCGGCTTCCCGGGAAGTCCTTCGCACTACCAATTCTTGACACAAACCAACATCTTTTGTGACTACCGTTCTTTTGAAAATGACTGAGTTTCTTAGGCCCTGGGTACGAACCACACCCAAGAAACCGACCCATTCTCAGGTACCTGCTTCCTTGCCTTAGTCTCAAATGCTTAAAATAGAGGAAGACCTTATCATACTTATCAGGGGAAGCCAAGCTACCCCCTCCAAAAGGAAAAGAGATCTGTCCCCTGTAGTTTTGACTGAACAAGAGTCAGATGACTCTGATGCATCTGAATATGAAGACATGCATCCCCTCTCTACTTATGAGGATTCTTATGCAGAGGATTCCATTCCTTCAGCCTCTCCCCAAGAAGATTTTTCCTTTGGGGAAGCCCTTCATACCTTATGGGAGCATTTCCAGTAGGAGAGTCAAGGCTACCCTCAGTCCAAAAAGAGACTTAGAGAATTCTTAGATCTTCCATAGCACAGACCCTTGGGCATCCCCCCAGTCCTGGATATTTTCCTGGAATCCAGTTCGACTCCTGACACCCTCCCTCCTGCACCCAGAAAACCAGACTGGTACTATAGAGTCCCTGACTCTCACAAATTTCTTTTGAAAATCCTACTGCCCACCCTGAGGTAATTTCTCAAGGGCCTAAAGGGATTAATGCAACCTCTGCTAAGAATCCCACCCCCTCAGATAGGGATTCCCGAGCACTAGACAGATGGGGTAAAAAAGTATACACCTCAGTTACTCTTGCTATCAGGGCACTAAACTGTCAGTTCCATATGCTGAAATTTCAGCAACATACCCTGGAACTCCTTAAACAAAAAAAAATGTCTTCTTTTCCTGCTTGTGCAGAATCTAAAGAGTTACAAGAGTTAATGCACTCTGCAAGTCAAGTAACTAAACACACCCACAGTGCAAGGTGTGTTTAGTCAAGTAACTAAACACACCTTGCACTGTGGGTTTGACACCCTAGAACCTTCTTGCAGGGCTGCAGTCACTGTGCGGCCACCCAGATTTAGGAGGCATTGTCCCACCAAGCACTGGTCCTTTCCTGCTCCCACTAAGCCAGAACAGCCCAGGCCCCGGGGAACCAACCCCCCCTCCCCCAGACAGCAGCCACAGGGAATGCAGAGATCTATGCAGTGGACTACCTCTACTTCAAAACCAGGGAGTTCTAAGCCACCCCCTTATGGTAGGAACTCACAATGACTCACCTTGTCCACCCTCTACCTCTGCCCACCTTCACTTACCCTAGGAGGAAAAACTCTCCTTTCACGCAAGCACCTGGGCCACCATTATCAACGAGCTTTGGGTTTTCAACATAGTGTATTGAGGATACAGATTTTCCTTCCACACCTTTCCAACCCCAAAAAGGTTCCCAGATTTACCTCCAAACCAGTGGGCAGAGGCTGAAAAGCAAACCCTTTCCCTGGTGTAGGGCAGTAGAGCACATTCCTGCAGAACAGATAGGCTAAGGTTTCTACTCCAGTCTTTTTCTGGTGCCCAGAAAAGAGGGCACCTGGCATCCCATCCTCGATCTATCCATTCTAAATATCTTCCTGGTGATCCCAAAATTCAAAATGCTCACCCTCCAGCAGCTGCTTACCCATGCTCTCCAAGGACGCTTGGCTAGCCACTCTAGATCAAAAAGAGGCCTACCTCCACATTTCTATCAGGGAATCATGCAGGAAATAGCTCCATTTCAGGGCAGGATCTCAACACTTTCAGTTCTCTGCACTTCCCTTTGGCTTATCTACTGCTCCCAGAGTTTTCACAAAATGTCTGGCTCCAGCCATTGCCTTTTGCAGACAAAGGAATATCCAGATTTACCCATACTTAGACTGCCTAATTCAGGCAGACAGCCAGAAAAGCTTCTCAAGCACCTGGCCTTTGTAAAGACCCTACTAACCTCCCTAGGTTACACAATCAATGAAAAGAAATCCAAACAGGTGCCCACACAAAGGATTATTTTCCTGGGAGCAAGCCTGTACGCAGCAAAAAACAAATTTTCCTGACAGCCTACTTCTCTCAACTAGCCACCAGATCCCAGTTGTCTGCAAGAAAAATCCTGCAAGCTCTGGGGTTCATGGCAACTTGTGTGCTACTCATTCCATATGCCAGACTGCATATGAGAACTTCAGTAGTACCTAAAAAGCCTTTGGTGTCAACACTCTCAAGACCTGGAGACTCTTATACCTATAATTCCTTGCCTCAGAAAAGATTTTCTTTGGTGGGCAACATCATGCTCCCACAACAAGGAACTACCTTTCTCACCACAGACGCCACCAGACTATGCTTGAAGTGTACATCTGGAAGGCAGAATGCATACAGGACCAATGGAACCGGCAGCAAATCCCTCTGCACATCAACCAAAAGGAAGTTATGGCTGTCTAGCATGCCTTGATAGCTTTCAAGCCCCTTCTCTCCCCAGGGGCTCTCCTGATCCAAACAGATGACACCACTGTGATGTGGTATATCAAGCAGGGAGGGACTCACTCCTACCCTCTGTGCAGGCTGACCTTGACCCTTTGGCACACAGGCGCTGCCATGCAGCTGCACCTGTTAGCACAATTCCTACCAGGTTCTCTCAACTGTCTGACCGATTAAGCAGAAATCTTCTGGACTCACATGAGTGGCAGCTCAACAGAAGAACTTTCATCCTAATAACTCAGAAATGAGGCACCCCGAAGGTCGACCTGTTTGCCTCCCACACCAACCATCAGCTCAGCAAATTCTGCACCAGGAAGCATCACTGTGCAACCGATATCGTCTGAGGATATTGTAGCCTGAAGGGAGAATTTGCTCACTGGTAATGTGAAGTTTGAGCCAGGTTTCTGTTAGAATGATAATATCGAGAGTATAAGTCTATGGTAGCGTGGAGTTCATGGATTTTATTGGTTATACTTCTGATATTTAGGCTTAAGATAAGGTTGTCACTTGGTTTCCTATTGGATGTAATGTGAGGGTGGGTGAGGTTGTTAGGCTGGCTATCAGTGGATGAGTTGTGGGGTCCAGGGTTTGGGTGGATTTCCCCACTGAGGGCAAGTATTGATAAGTTGTTTATCTCGCCTTCATTCTTGCTGGTTGGGTTCGCCATCTTCAAAAGCTCGAGAGCAGCTTACTGGCTCGAGGCCCCCTATATCCCATGATGCCTGGCGCTAGATACCCAGATCTCGTTTGCCGCTTCTGCTGCGAAGTAAAACTTGTCATAAAACACACTTTTTTAGTATGGAATTGGTCGTTTGTTATAAACTGTTGTGTTGTAGCTAGTTTCTGCCTAATCCTTGTTACTTCTCAGAAACTCATTTAAATTAGAGAATTTCCCCTCCCCGCTTCACTCCCTTTCCTTACCTCAGAAAGGTTTTCCGTTTAAGTTAGAGGATAACCTTCTCTCTCTATCTACTTCTTGTGTTTATTGTCTGGGCGCCGTGCACCTGCAGGACTCTTGCTCGATTTGCCATGCTTTCAATCCAAGAGTCCTGCAGGAGCGCAAAAACAAGTTGATCCTGAGGGGTTTGCTTAAGCTCCAACAAGGATCCGGAATTTACTCAAGGTTCTTTTTGGTACCAAAAAAGACAGGGTACTGGAGACCCATTCTGGATCTCAGCAGACTGAACAGGTCTGTACAAAGAACGAAGTTTCGGATGGTCACGCTACAGTCCATTTTACCCTTCTTGGGTCAGGACAATTGGATGTGCTCTGTAGATCTTCAGGATGCGTACTACCACATCAAAATGGACAGATGCTCCAGAAGATTCCTTCGCTTCTGGCTGGGAGCCAGCCATGATCAGTTCAGAGCTCTGCCCTTTGGTCTCACCACAGGGCCCAGGGTGTTCATCAAATGTATGGCAGTAGTTACCGCTCACCTGAGATGGCAAGGATTCCAGGTGTTTCCATATCTAGACGACTGGATCCTCACTGCTTACCACCAGGCATCACCTTCTGCGAGCCAGAGACTGCACTAGCGAGACTTGCTCCAGGCTAGGTATCACAATAAATTTCGAAAAGTCTGCATTGTCGCCCTGTCGATCTATCATCTTTATAGGCGCAAATTTGAATACCAAAGACATGTCAGCGAGCCTTCCCCCAGACAGGGTATTAGTGATTCACCAACATGTGAAGGTTTTATTAGCATGCAAAAAAATCCAAGCCAGGTTCGTCCTCCAAACCCTGGGTTTCATGGCAGCAGCGATCATACTTGTCCCTCTAGCTCGTTTTCACATGAGGATTCTTCAGGGGCTTCTGTTCACCCAATGGTCCTTCCAGCAACTTCCCATGTCTTACATGATTATGACCGCACAAGCATGCAAGGAGCACCTTGCTTGATGGATGGTCTCCACATCAGTTTCCCGCGGCAGACCATTTGTGCTCCCCCCTCCAGTTGCTACAGTGACCACGGACGCCTCCCTGATCCGGTGGGGGGGGCATTATCAGGGCAGAACAGTCCAAGGCACCTGGCAGCCTCACGAGTACCATCTGCATCTAAACGTCTTGGAGATGAGGGCCGTGCTCTTAGCGTTGCAAGCTGTACAGGGCTCTCTTCGTACCGGGACCATTGTAATTCAAATGGACAATATGTCAGTAGTGTGGTACATCAACAAGCATGGCGGAACCAGGTCCTACCCCCCTATGTCGAGAAGCACTCAGACTCTGGCAGTGGGTGATCTCCTCCCAACGGTTTCTGATCGCAACGCACATCCCTGGGAGGTCCAGCATCATAGCAGACAGGCTGAGCAGAGCAATTCTCATGCCTTACGAGTGGTCTCTGAATCAGGTAGTTGCGGACCAAATCTTCCGCAAATGGGGCCAACCTTGCTGCGACCTTTTTGCAACTCCCTTCAACAGCAAGTGCAGCAACTTCTTCTGTCCTTCCACTTCCCGGACATTCCCTCAGGGACTTCTTTATGCATTCTGTCTTTTTCCCCTAATCCCAAAGCTTATACAGAAAGCTACCGTATTGGGCTGCAAAATTATCCTCATTGCTCCTTACTGGCCTCAACAAATATGGTTCCCGTTCCTGCATCGCCATCTTCTCGAGCAACCTTGGACTGTGGACCTAATTCCAGACCTTCTGATTCATCAATTGGGCGGGCTGCACCAATCCCTACAATCTCTCCAGCTCACTGCTTGGTTGCTCCACTTCCAACTTTAGCCAGGCTTCCAGATATCTCCCCCTCTATCCGTGAAATCATTTTGTCATCGCACAAGTCTACCACTAGAAAAACTTACGCTAGTAAGTGGAAACATTTTTCTTCCTGGGCTGAGGCTAAGAGTATAGACCCCTTTTCAGCTCTTGTACACCACATTTTGGAATTTCTTGCGGAACTCTTCCATGCTGGGTCTGCTTCCGCTACGATTAGAGTTCAGTTAGGTGCAATTTCAGATTTTCACATTGGCCTGTCGGAAAGCAATATCATGTCTCATAAGCTATGTAAAGCTTTTCTCAAAGGGATCACTCTGCTCAGGCCCCCGGTGAGAGATCCTCCACCACCGTGGGATCTAAATTTGATTTTAGCTTCTCTAATTTTGCCCTCTTTCGAACCTGCAGCTTCTTGTTCCTTGAAGTTCTTATCTTGGAAAACCCTTTTTCTGGCAGCTATTACTTCAGCCAAAAGAGTTTCGGAACTTCAGGCTCTTTCTATCTGTCCTCTGTACCTGGTGTTCCACAATGACAGGGTTGCTCTCATGACTAATCTTTCCTTCCTTCCTAAGGTCTCTTCAGAGAACAACTTAAATCAGTCCATAGACCTCCCAGTGTTTTTTCCTAACCACTCCAACAGGGTGGAATATAAGTTGCATCAGTTAGATGTTCGCAGGCAACTACGCTTATATTTGCATAGAACTAAGGACATTAGAAAATCGGACCAACTTTTCCTCTCTTATGCTGTGGGTAAACAAGGTCTTCCAGTCTCCAACGTTACCTTATCCAGGTGGTTGACTTCTATCATCACATTTATATATCAACTGAGGAGTAAAGAATTGCCAGTCAAATCAAAAGGTCACTCCACCAGAGCTTTAGCCACTTGGGTGGCCTTTCAGGCTAGGTTGCCCATGGAATCTGTTTGTGCTGCAGCTACGTGGGCCAACCCACATACTTTCATTTCCCATTACAAGTTGGATGTGGTTTCTAGGAGCAGAGCTGATTTTGGTTCCACTGTTCTGAAGAGTCTGTTCCGATGAGCCACCCAGGACTTTAGGTGCTTGGGACGCTGTCCCAACCAGCAAGAATGAAGGCGAGATAGACAACTTAACATAAAGAAGTTATGTACCTACCATAACGTTCCATGTTAGTTGTCTTCTTCTTGCCTTCTTTCTTGCGTCCCACCCTCCATCCCCTTATCCTAGTCAACCGAGAAGAGTTCCTCTTGATTTTTCACTGGCTGAGTCTTCTCCGGCTATTCCTTTCTGACTAGTAGTCTCTCCAGTAGGATTTATGCATTTTAGGATAGGATTCCTTTCTTATTGTGTCTGCAGTTAGTCTTGCCAAATGAGATCTGGGTATCTAGCGCCAGGCATCATGGGATATAGGGGACCTCGAGCCAGTAAGCAGCTCTCGAGCTTTTGAAGATGGCCAAGTCGGAGCCGAACCCAACCAGCAAGAAAGAAGGCGAGAAGAAGACAACTAACATGGAACGTTATGGTAGGTACATAACTTCTCTTTATGGCTGAGGATGTTAGTTTTAGCAATGAGAGAATTAGTTTAAGTTTTGGGGTAGCTTTTTGTTTGTGTGAAGTGGGTGATAGATAAATTAGGTTGAGGGATAGTTTGTAAGGCATTAGGGATGCTTTTTGTTTGTGTGGTGGAGGGGGTAGCTTAAGTGGGTTGTGCATTGAGGTGTATTTGCTGTGTGAGGTGTATGAGTAGTGTGATGGTGTGACATGAGGTGTGGTGACTGCAGTTGTGCAGTGGAAGTTGTTTGGTGGGGGTATAAAAGTAATTTGGTAAGATGTAATGTGTGCAAGAAGGGTGCATGTAAAGAGTATAGGTAACGTGTCTAGGATCATGGTACTCAAGATGGGAGGTTAATGACAGGCTAGAGGTGTGGTTAGAGTTGGTGTTGAAAGTGTGGTTGGTTGTGACTGTAATGGGAGGGTCGTTTGGCTAGAATAAGTGTAGGTGTGCTGGGGCCAGGTGGAATATGGGGGGAAGGAGGGGAGCGAAGCAGACAGAAACTATTTGTTGTACATATCAGTTGGAACCAATCAATAGGCTAATACAACTCACATGCGTCACAATTATAGTAGAGGCTTAGGCAGGTAATGGTATAAAAATTACCTGTGTCTTTAGCATTAAGCTGCTGGGTTAGAGTACATTAGCAATGGGACACAGGCTGTAAAGGAAAGGAGAAAGAGAGATTGAGTGAACAGAAATGATCCCTGGAAACCTTGAGGCAGCTTGCCAGACCACAGTAGAGACAATCAAAGTGTTAGTGTGCCTCAAGACAGTGGAGCAGTTAAGAGTAGCAATTCCTAGAGGTAAGAAATGTACGCATCTAATAGCAACCTAACACATGCTGCTTTAATAGGTCTGTATAGTTTTGCAGCTCTTGATATTAGCAGTTGCTAAAAAGAGAGAAGAATGGAGAGAGAGAAAGTTCAGGCGAGTCGCCAACACTATTTGAGTGAGTGAGCATGCCAATTGACAAAAAAGCACTAGTGTTTCACTATAGGAACTTGCCTAGTACAGCAGGAAGATTAATGAAACTTAATAGGTCCCCTGTAGGTGAGATGAACACTTGGGTTTCTTGCCACGAGGAAGCTGCAAAAGGGGTGAGAGAACCAGTTAAGCAGGGTTAATCGGGTGTACTCACTGGGGGGAAAATGCGAACAGCAGCTGTAAGAGGGAAAAAAATGATAGATGGGGTATTAGCAGGGATGGTAGGACAGAAGATATACGATTGCTAAGGAAGTGTTTCAGCATAGAAATAGCAGAACTAGACAGGGAGGATAGTAGCCAGGGTTAATAAAAAGGGCTAGAGCTAGTGAAGCAACAACAAAGATGGGGGGTGAGAAAGGAAAGTAGGAGACCCTAAGAGAAGGCAGATAGATTAGTACAGCAGAAGTATCAGAAATGAGGCAGAAGTAGAACACAATATATACAGTAAATCATTTTACAACATGCAATCAATAGACATTGATTACTATAATCCCTTTAAGGGAGTGTATACAAGAAAAAAAAAAGAACAAGTACCTGGTTCCTACTTGGGGGCTCCTGACAGGTTAGGGCAAGAAAAACTGATGGAATGGTGTTGGCCGCCTTACTTTGTACCTCTGATGACCTGACGTCAGCCCTGAAGCGATGGCAACTGACGCAGAAATTCTAAACCTCTGGTATTCGGGCCGGCCGAGGGCTACCCTGGCAGGGATAACCCAAATGTTATGACTGCAACAGTGAATACACTCGAACATCTACATTTATGGTAAATGTACACAACTGTACTTTGATAACTGGTGCATGCAGACATCACCTTTATGGCCCACTTACCAGCCTCCACGTCAGACGTCCACACCATGAGGGACTGGAAAAGCTTTGGAAACCTGGCCAGAGAAGCTGATCGGAAAAAGGGTAAACCCACTAGTAGAAAACTGCATCATGGAAGAGAAGGACATCTATTGTTATGGTAAGATTTTACACAACTTCCCTCTTTGCGTCCCCCATGAACAGTTGGCTTCCTCAATTTTGTGCCAGAGACCCACACCTTCTTTGGTCTGTAAAGTGGGCACACACAGTTTTTCATGGAGGGGTTTGTTCTATATGCATTCCCTCCCCTGCCTCTCATTGCAAAAGTCCTACTGAAGATACAGTAGGACAGACCAAAAATCTTGTTTGGTAACCCCCTTTTTGGCCAAGACAGCATTACTTCCCCTTACCCCTGCATTTAGCCAATAGGCAATTACTACAAGTTACCCCACGGAGTGGAGCTACTCGCATAACACAAGGGAACCCTCATTCACCCTCACCTGTCAGCTCTGCAGATGATGCTGTGGCTGGTAGGGACTTGAATCCATGCAGACACCTTTTTTCAGAAGACGTGCTAAGGGTACTGCTGGAGGTCAGGAAACCCAATACTGGAAGATATAGTTTATCCAAATGGAAAACATTTCCATTCTGGGGTGTCTCACATAGTTTGAACCCAATAATAGTGGAAGTCCCCAAAGTCGTCTTGTACCTGTGTGAACTGCTGAATGCTGGGCTAACGTATTTTTCAGTGAAAGTGCACGTCCTCCATCTGTGCCTGTCTGCCTTTTTCACCTCCCTTGGGTTCCATGTTTGAGGCCAAACAATTCCTGAAAGGCGTCCTTCACACGAGACTTCCCAGGAGACCAGTTTCACCCCCCCCCCCCCCCCGCGGGATCTTAACTTTGTCTTGGAAAAACTTACCATGGCTCCCTTCGAGCCAGCAGCTTTTATATCTTTAAAATTCTGCTCCTGGAAAACAGTCCTGTTACTGATAATCAATTCTGTCAGAAGGTTTTCAGGACTTCAGGCTCTTATGGCCTCCCCTCCTTTCTTAGTGTTCCATAAGGATAGGGTTTCCCTCCACACCCAATCCCTCCTTTATGCCTAAGATGGTAAATAAGCCATTGCTCAACCAAGCTGTCCACCTTCCTGTCTTTTCCCCTCCCCCCCCCCCCCCCAAAATTCTGTTGAAAGAACTCTGCATACTCTAGACATACACAGCTTTGATTTTTAGGGGGTGACCACAAGTGTGCAGCGGTTTTGTTGTCTCCTGACAGCAAGAGTTTATCTGGTTCGATTCTATGCTGGGATTCCTTCTGTGCAGAGTCTGTCTCCCCTCCCTGTGGTCATGTGGGTTTCCTCTGGGTGCTCTGGTTTCCTCCCACATTCCAAAGACTTGCAGTGAGTGTATTGGACACTCTAAATTGGCCATAGGGGAGTGTGTGTGTGAGTGAGTGGTGTGAATGAAATGCCGCGGCAGGGCTAGCCACCTGGCAGTGTAAACCTTGGCTAAAGATGATTGTCACTATAGATGTGACACCCCCGACCCCATGTGCAGAAGTGGGAAAAGGGGTTTAGGATGGATGGATGGACGGACACAGCTTAGATTTTATCTTGACAAAACCAAGAGCTTCAGGAAATCTGACCAACTGTTTGCGTCCTTCCATCCTGGAACCCTAGGACTTCCAGTCTCTAAGCAATTTATTTCCAACTGGATTTCAAAATGTATTACCTGTTGCTATGAATACCATGGAAAGACTCCGTCTTCCTCAGAGCACACTCCACAAGAGCCGTTTCTTCATCTGGAGCACTGCTCAAAGGGTTGGTCACCAACTCCATTCTGGAGGCAGCTATGTTGTCTTCAGTCCATACTTCAACCAAGCACAGCAAACGGGATAATATTGCTAATTATTATAGTCTAGAGCAGGCTTAGCTAGAGCCATTCTTCATGGCTTCCGAGAAAGCTCCTCCTCGTGAGCTTTTGCATTATCCATCATGTGAAGAATACTGCAACAGCAGATTAGGAGGACATAGTTTAGTTGGGTAAAATCTTACCATAACGTTGGATGTCCTTCTCTTCTCTGTTGCAGTATTCTGTCCTATCCCCCCACCCCCTTTCATTTGTTCTTCCTTGGATATACTTTCCATACATACATACTTCTCAAACATTCTCCCTGAGGCACTCTGCTTTTATGGCTTAGGTCCAGTAACAGCCTACATGCGACATACCATGCAACTTGGGCACTAAAGACTTTTGCATACTGGCCAATGTCTGGTCGCTTGGCAGGCGATCTCTATCAAAGTTCTTTTTGTGCCAAAGAAAGAGGGGATTGGGGACCAAGTGTGGATCTCAGTATCTTAAATCCATTTGAAAGATCAAGTTCTGGATGGTCAGTGTTCAGTCCATTCTTCTGTTTTTGGAAAAGGGTGATTGGATGTGCTCAATAGATCTTCAGGATGTATACTATCATATAAAGATGAACAGGTGATCCAGAAGATTTGCACTTCTGGCTGGGAGCCAGTCACTACCAGTTCAGAGTTCTGTCCTTTAGTCTCACCACAGTCCCCAGGGTGTTTACCAAATGCATGGCAATAGTAAGAGCTTACTTGAGACTGCAGGGATTCCAAGTGTTTCTTACTTAGACAACTGGCTCATATCTGCCCCAACCAGATATCAGCTCATTTTGGCAAGAGAAAAAGTGATCCAGACATGTGCTCTACTATGAATAACCATAAACTACGAAAAGCCTTATCTAGAGCCAAGTCAGACACTAGGATTCATATAAGCACTACTCAATACAAAATCAATGGAAGGCTGTCATCCTACAAGTAGAAAAGAGAGTTTGTAGGGCCAGAATGTCGGCCAGCTTCTTCCTTCAGACATTGGGGACAGTGGTGGCCACAGTAACATTACTACCCTTTGCCAGATTTCACATGAGTGTTCTCCAGTCGATGCTGGCTACCCAATGGTTAGTACTTATCTACCTTTATCGGATCCAATACGGATCCCAGTATAGGAATGTAATATGGTGGATTCAGTCAGAAAAGGTTTTCAGGGCGTTTGTTCATTCCCCCTCAACCCCACACCATTGTGACCACAGATGCTTACTAGCTAGGGTGGAGGTGGAGGGCTTTACCATGGAAAGATGGTCCAAGGCACATGTTCCCCCGAAAAGGCCCTTTTGCATATCAGTGTCATCAAGTTGAGAGCAGTGCTTCTAGCATTGCAGGCCTTTCAGAATGATCTCCCTTCAGGAGAAATTGCGATTCAGACAGACAACGTGTCAGTAGTTTGGTACATCAACAAACAAGAAGGAACCACGTCTTACCCCTTGTGCCAAGAAGTGCTCAGGGTTTAGCAGTGGGTGATGTCTTATAACCACTTTCTTACAGCAATGCATATGCCAGGAAAGTCCAGCATGTTAGCAGACAAGACTGAGCAAGGTACACACTACTATCTTACGAATGGTCTGTCAACAGGAATGTAGCAGAATTGATTTTCTGCCATTGGGGATAGCCTTGCTGCAATCTGTTTAAATCTCACCTAAACAAGTACAGCAGCTACTTTGCCCTAATTCCCCCACAGGGGGAGTCACCAAAGGATGCTGTTCACCTTGATTGCCCCACCGGTCTACTTTATGCTTATCCCCCAATTCCTTTGATTCCAAGGTTCCTACAGAGAGCTGCCAGGTTGAAGAGCAAGTCATCCTCATTGCACTCTTTTTGCCCTTGACAGATTTGGTTTCCCTCCCTGTGGCCTCATTTAATTCATCAGCCTTGGATTCTGGATCCAGATCCAGATTTGTTGTCTCACCTGACAGGCATGACGCACCCAGACCTTCCAATTCTCAAGCTGACAGCTTGGTTTCTCCATTTACAGTAATAGCCAGACAACCTATTTTCTAGTTTCCTGTCCAACAAATTTTGTTGTCCTCCCTTAAATATCTCCAAGGAAACTTTATACTAGTAAATGGAAATGATTTGTATGCTGGTCACTTCAAAATGATATGGAAACTTTTTCTGCTTCGCTTCATAATCTTGATTTCTTGAAGCTATTTAATCAAGGAGCTAGTTCTTCGACAATTAAAGTTCAGTTGGCAGCAGTTTCTAATTTCCATGTTGGATTTGATGGTTCCTCAATCTGTTTTCATTAACTTTGTAAAACCTTAAAAGAGGCACACTTCTATTAAGACCCCTGTTTAAAGATTCTGCTCTGCCTTGGGATGTAACTTTGGTACTGCAAGCCCTGATCCACCCACCATTCAAACCAGCACATAACTGCAATCTTAAATTCCTTTCTTGGAAAATGTATGTCCTTCTGTTCCTATGTTGCAATATTCTTATTGTGGGATTTCCTGCCTCAACGACCAGTACGTCAGTTCCTACACAAAAGCTTCAGTTGCAGCTGCGTGGGACGTCACATGCAGGGCCATAAACCAGGGACCTTAAATGTGACGTCTGCACACACAGACCTCAGAACTTTTCAGACGCAGACAATCAACGCATCATGTGCTTTGCTTCTTCAAAGCAAACGTCTAAAAAGCCAAGTACCCCATTGGCGGTTTTTCTTCTAAGTAACTTGCTAAAGCTTGGTTTCTTGTACGAACTCTTAGCCAATGTCAGCAAAAAAGGGCATTTTTTGCTTAGGCCTGGCGCATGATCAAAACTCCTGCTCCATTTGCCAATCCTTCATACCCAAGACCTTACGCAGCTGTCTGTCCGCGTTAACCCTGTTTTTAGAAAACCAAAGGCTTAAACACCTCGCGCTTAGGATGGATCCTGAGTTGGCCACCCAAACCGAACAACTTCAAAAGGCGGCCAACGCTTGCAGGCCTTCTCCAGATGTTGCTCCACCTTCGGATGCCCCGCCGACTACAGTTCTAGAGGCCAAGGGACACCCGATTACTCCACTTCTGACGGCTCCTCTGGAAGAGGCCGTGTCAGTACCCATGGAAAGCACATCAGTGGAGTTGATTCAAACGTCTGTCATAACAGTCGGACAACCGAGACCTCTCCTACCGCAGCTCAGGCCTCTGTTTCCTTGCCCACCCAGATGCATACTCCTAAAAGAATACTTGAGCCCAACACCTCTGGCAGCCCCAGACTGGGAGTCCTTCACTTCCTCCTTGATGCAGGCCTTTATGACACTTAGGCCTACAGGCCCTACTCCCACCAGCATGCCTGTACTGAGTCCTAGGCCGGCTTCTGCCTCCTCCTTGCCTTTAGGATCTACAGATCTCTTCTGCATGATAGTGCCCCTGTCTGCCTGCCTGCCTTACCCAATTCCTCCCTTTTTGGAAAACCATCATTACAGATCGTTGGGTTCTTTCCATTTTCCAAAAAGGATAATTTCTTTACTGGAAAGAAAAACCTACACCAATAAGAATCCCTTTCCCCCCCAAAAAATCAACTCCCTGTACTTCCTCCCATCCTGCAGGAACTAGTCTCCTAAGGAAGCATAGAATCGGTTCCCTCAGGTCAAGGGAGAAGAGGCTTCTACTCCCGCCGCCTCTTAGTCCCAAAAAAGGATGGCCCTTGGAGACCTATCCTGGACCTCTCTTACCTAAACCTGTTACCACAGATCCCCTCCTTCAAGATGCTCTCTCTTCAAACTCTTTTACCCCTTATTCCACCTCAAACTTTCATGATTACCCTAGACCTAAAGGATGCATACCTGCACATCCCAGTCAAACCCTCCTGTCATTTTCAGATTACTGCATTGCCTTTTGGGGTGTTTACGACACCACTAGCTTGGAGAGTGGATGCCTTCAGTTTTTCATGGCAGGGAATGTACCTGTACGCCTTCCTGCCCTTCCCTCTAATTCAGAGAGTCCTTCTGAAAATCAAGAAGGAACAACCACAAATCTTGCTGGTGACTCCCTATTGGCCAAGGGAGCACTGGTTCCCCCTTCCGTTTTCACTAGCCAAGGGCAATCACCACAAGTTACCCCACCAGGTGGACCTACTAACTCAGCAACAGGTATCCCTCCTGCACCCACAACTGTCTTTACTGCAACTAAGTCTGTGGGTGATCAACTTTTGACCCCTTTTAGACAACACTACTCAGAAGACGTGCTCTCTGTCCTGAAGGAAGCCAGGAAACCAACAACTAGAAAAAGCTGCTTGTCTAAATGATAGAGATTCTCCAAATGGTGTTCTCTGAGAAACAAGAACCCATTTCTAGCAGATCCTCCCCTGATCCTGAAATATACCTGCAGACTCATTAAAGAACTAGCTTACTCTTCTGTCAAAGTCCATCTCTCAGCCATTTCTGCATGTTTGCCTTTACAGCCACATCTTCTCTCCAGAATGGATGTAAAACCTTTACTGAGAGGGGTCTTTACACATCAGACCACCAAGAAAGCCCATCCCTCCTCCCTGGGATCTCAACTTCATGCTAGAAAAGCATACCCTCCTCCCTTTTGAGCTAGCCAGCACAGTATCTCTTCAAATGTGCACACAGAAAAACATCCTTTTAATGGCCATTGTCTGTGCTAGAAGAGCATATGAATTACAGGCTCTGTTGGCTTGCCCTCCTTACACCATCTTTCACAATGACAGGGTTTCCCTATGCACTAACCCCTCCTTTATGCCCAAAGTAGTTAATGAGCTATCCTTAAACCAGTCTATTTACCTAGTCTCATTTTTTCTCCTCTCCTACTACCTCTGCAAAAAGGATCCTCCATTCCCTATATTATATGTACATAGGCAACTGAGATTCTACTTGGATAAAACCAAGTCTTTCAGAAAATCTGACCAGCTGTTCATTTCCTTCCATCCCAGGGCCTTGAGTAAGGCAGTTTCCAAAAAACTGTCTGCTCCTGGATTAGGAAATCCATCCTTTTTTGCTACTCTCATCACAAACCATTGCCTCAACAAGTGTGAGTGCATTCTACCAGAGGCATGGCTACTTCTAAGGCCTTCATGAAAGGACTAGACACAGCTTACGTCATGGAGGCAGCCACCTGGTCCACAGTCCATAGTTTCACTAAGCACTACAAGCTGAACCAGGTCTCTAGGGCCAGGGCAGGATTTGCCAGGGCAATCCTGCAAGGATTCCTAGAGTCCTCCACCTCTGCCACCTCCCAACATTCCTCCTAGATGTGGTAGTCTCCCACAATATGAATACTGCAACATGGGAATAGAAAGACATAGAATAGTTGTGTAAAATTTTACCATAACTGTAGATGTCCTCCTCTGCTGTGTTGCCGTGTTCCTTCCTACCCTCCATCCCCCTGATATCCTCTATCTTCTCTAGGGTAGACTCTCACTGCAGGCCACTCATTGCAGCCCTGTAAGGACATTTGCTTTTGCTTCTCCTTGGCCTTGTAGTCTATTTTCTGGGCTTCAAGTTCTGAGGTCTGTGCATGCTGACGTCACATTTATACTCCATGGTTTATGGCCCTACGTGTGATGTCCCACGCACCTACGGCAGCCAGGCTTAAGCTTTTGTATAGGAGCTAATGTCGGGTCACCCGAGGGCTGAAAATCCCACAGTATGAATGCTGCAACATGGAAGAGGACATCTATGGTTATGGTAAGATTTTACACAGCTATTCCTTATCTTTCCCAAATTCAGTAACAAAGGAGAATACTTGCTCTACAGTTTAGGTGTTGAACTAAGACTTTATTTGGGTAGAGATTAAAGCTGTCAGAAAAATAAACCAGCTGTTTGTTTCTTTCCCTAGTGCTCAATTAGGTAAGTTTGTTTCTAAGGTGAACTTATCCTGATGGCTTTCCAAACATATTTTCATATTTTCTTTGTCTTCTTTGCTCAGGCCTGTCTAGTTGTTACTTGTGCAGTTGCTACTTGGTTTAGCACTTGTACCTTTGTAAGGCATTACAGGTTATATATATATATGTATATATATATATATATATATCTATATATATATATATATATAGATATAGATATAGATATATAGATATAGATATATAGATATAGATATATAGATATATATATATATATATATATATATATATATAGATATAGATATATAGATATATATATATATATATATATATATATATATATATATGTACAGTCCAGGTCTGCCTTTGGCGCACCATGAGTTTGCGGAATATTTTTCTGATGCCATCCTTGTTTCGCTGAGGACTGTCCCAGAGGTTGAGTCAGACAGAAAAGGTGACATTGGATGCAAAAGTTATGTACGTATAGTAAAGATGAATCCATGTTTTCTTCCATCTGTCCTGCTGTTCTTCCAAACTGACATCTTTTATGACTCATTTCTGTCTAGCTTGCTTTGCAGACTGGCCCAAAGCCTACCTTTTGGAACTGTTTATGTAGTCTCTCTTTCCCTTTATGCATAAGGTTTCCTCCATCCGCTTCTTAGAGCGTGGTTGGACAAACTCAATCTGAGGAGAATCAGGGAGGGTACTGCATTGTGGGAAAGAGGTGGAATTTTGGAGTTGAGTAGTCTAAGGTGCCAGCTTCTGATCTGGTTGGATCCAGTAACCTGTAGGTTGAAATGGGTGGACGATAACACTGATCTAGCATTATGGAAAGTACATAAATTTAATTTGTGGCATTACTATACTTACCTACATAACTGCATTCAGTACTGAAGAATGTAACTATTCCTGCACTTGAAAAGTCTGTCGACTACACATGATACAAGGGGCAGCATTTGATGAGCCAAAGAAACTACTAAAGGCACTGTATGACATAAAATGAAATAATTGAAGTAGTGGCTAGAGAAGACAAGATCCCATTAGTCCTGCACGGGTCTGTAGACATTGGTTTTGGTGAGAGTTTGCCCTTTACACCAAGTAAGTACTGTGGGATTGCACATGGAACATCACTACCTGTCCTAAACTGTTTAGAACCAGACAGTAGGATTCAGTTTGGCTGGCTGCTGGCCTCCTAAGAAGTTGCTGAGACATCTAGACTGTTCACCATTTTTACCCAAAAAATGTGTATCCATCAGAGAATTCATTTCCTCCTTTTGAGTTGTGTCCCATTGGATAGTCTAACAGTTTTTGCAGGCATTGGTCACAAGTGCTTTTTCAAGCAGTTTACCAAGCCTCGTGGCAAGGAAGTCTTCCGTTATTAGAGCAGGTGTAAAATCAAGGCATCCTGCTTCATGCTTATGCCTCATCTGGTCTTTTGATTGTTGAAAATTGCTCGACAGAGGAGAGGAGAAAAAGCACATCTTTTCCTCTGGCAATTTCTAACCCTCTCTCCTTTCCATTGGGATACATTCTGCTCTTAAGTGGAGAGAGCCTCCATCTATCAGATTCTGTGGAATGTGACAGAAAGACTGTCTGTCCTTCACAGTGATAGTGATCACAAGGAAATGAGTTTTCCTCTTTGTCTGACAATCCCCTTAGCTTACTTCGCACTCAGAGTTACATGGATATTATGAAAAACAACCAGCACCTAACAAAGATTCTGCTCCTGAAACCTTCTCTGTTAAAACAAGCAGGGAGCTTTCTGCCCAGAGGGCACTCGTTCATTGGACTCTAAAGCAGAATTAGTCCTTGTGGACCAGCTCTCTCCCCTGTTCCTGTCATTGACTCAGTTTGAATGCACTCTGTTCTCAGCCTCACCATCTGAGGACCTATCATTTGAAACCTTTCAACTGAGAATCACAGGAGTTCTGCTAGGTTCAGATCAGGTGTACACAGTTTCTGACCCTAAGTCCAGACCCCTGGCTGTATTTCTAGTTTTGGAAGTCCAGGATGATTTATTCTTGATGTATCACTGCAGCCAGACTCTCTCATCCTCCTGCCCCTAGGATGTCGGACTGCTTCTATAAGGTTCATGATTACCAATAACACTTTTTTGCAAGAACACTGCTGATAATCCAGCTGTGGGTGTGCATAGATTCCAGTAAGGGATGTGCGGTGGTCCTACATCTAGGAAATACCAGTTGACTGGGAGAGGGGATTCTTGACTGATTTAGTAAGAACTTGCAGTTTAACTACCTTGACCATTGGGAGGTTAATTTGACAATTCCATGTAATTAGATACCAAAATGTCTGCGAATAAGCAGTTGAAACATAAAGCAGTGAGGATTTAGCAGAAGAGTCTAAAAAAAAAAAAGAAATTGCTGGACTTTTGCATCTTTGGGTCCCAGGTTGCTAGGCATCCCATTAATTAAGGCAACAAAGCCCTTCTTACTTCATGCAAGACAGCTGAAAATGGGTCAGGAGACACGTGTGGCTGAGGGGCCAGCCCCTACCTGAGCATGTTAATGAGGGAGATCTGAAGTAGTTACTTAATTTGTTCTGCAACCTGTGGGTATCTGATCCAATCTCGGATCCGAGCCGGCAGCTTTACTAGCTAAAAGATCCGAGCTCCTAGCTCCTCCCCTTACCCATAATCCCCTGCTACATACTCCATTTTCCCAGATCTTGTTTGCCGCGGCTGAGAGAAGCTTCAAGTGAAGAGCTCCTAAGCGTGGGTGAGAACTTTCTGGTTTAAAAAAAAATGTAAAAAGTTACTATAATACTTTTCGTTGTGTGTGTGTATTAGCGCCCTAGTCGTCGTGTAGTATTAGTTTAAAAATCTTGTGGTAATTTTTTGTCTTCATTTTTATTTCCCTCCCCTTAATATGTGTGTGTGTGTGTTGTGTATTATGGCTGAAGGGCCCAAAGCCATATTCTGTAAGTGCACTGAGTGTGGCCATAAGCTTTCCCCAGCTGATGGCCGCACTCAGTGCGTTCTTTGTCTGGGGGTGGCCCATTTATCCACCAGCTGCCAAATTTGTGCAGCTTTTAACCCCTGGTCCACCAGGGATAGGAGGAACAAGTTAATCCTGGCGGGATTATTACCGCAGGATTCTTCTTCCTCCTCTCCCTCTAAGGCACAGGCCGTGACTACGGCCCCCGGGCCTTTGGAAC
Source organism: Protopterus annectens (assembly GCF_019279795.1). Lineage (NCBI taxonomy): Eukaryota > Metazoa > Chordata > Ceratodontiformes > Protopteridae > Protopterus > Protopterus annectens. Next base: position 1,873,808,984 of record NC_056725.1, on the reverse strand, counting down.
CCCCTTACTCTGTCTGGGACTCAATCTCCATCAGATTCTCAGGGTCAGGGGGACTCTTCTTCCTCTAAGGAGAAGAGGCATAAAGAGAAGCATAATAGTTGCAAGAGGTGGGCCCCGCCATCTAAAGTTACGAGTCCCTCCACGAGGGCCGCCGGATCCTCTCCCTCTCGGCTCCGTTTGCCTTGTTTCTCGCCGGAGGGGGAGTATCAGTCTCCCTTGAGGTCTTCGAGGCGGCCCTCCCAGCCCACCTCAACAACCTCTTCTAGATCGACAAAGGAGCCTGACCGACGCGGACATGGATCGGATGATGCGTCGATTTTTGCAGACTCAAATGCAGATGGGGCTGCTCCTGCCTCCTCCCCCCTCCGGGGGGAGAGCAGCCCCTTTCTTTACCCCGATAGTTCCTTCTCTGACCCGGTTTGGGGTCTCTGAGTCGTCGGATCTGGGCCATTTCAGAACAGAGGAGTTGGCGCCGACAGCACCGGTTACTTCGACGTTGCCCTCGAACTTGTCGGATCCTAGCTCTCGGGGCCAAGAGCAGAGCGTCAGATCCGTGGGGGTAGGTGTATCTTGGGCTCCGTTCAGGTAGAGCACACTTCCCTCTGTGGTCCGACCACTTTGGCTCCAATGCCGATCCCTGCCTCTGAGCCGAGGGTGCTGTTTTCGGAGCCTGGGGAACGCGGTTCGCTTTCGGTGTTCGAGGCTGTAGAGAGGGTTCTGTCAAGATCTTCCAGATTCCCGGTCCGGGTGTCGGATCCACCCCCCCCCACCCCCGACGCATTTGGGTCTATCCTCTATCATCCGGCCTTTGGGATAGCCTGCACCAACACTCCAGTTAGTTCCCTTAGAGGAGCAGGACCCCGTGGGCGAGCCCTCTTCGGATAGCCCCACCGAGGAGGTTCCTCACAAACGGAAGTGCAAAAGGAGGCACTTGGACTCCCCTGAGTCCCTCACGGAAGACACAGATTTGGATGAAGGGGAAGGTTCCCCAAGATCACCCCCTGAGGATGCCTCCTTTGGAGACATCATGGAAATGTTGCGAATTAGAGGAGGGTGGTCTGCCCAAAAACCTTCCTCAGACGAGTCTGTGTTTCTGGAGGCATTTGATGCAGGCCCTCTACCTCCTGGGTGTCCCCCCCAGCTGACGCGCTGGTAGACCTAATTACTACCAGGGCATGGAAGGAACCAGACACTGTGGAGCCAATTCCAAGAAGGCCAGATAAAATTCTTAGCCCTCCCTCGGATAGGCAGGCTTGGTCTAAGGGTTCACCAGTGGATGCCATGTTGGTGGCGGCCGCCACGAAGAAGGAACTAGCATAGGAGAGTCCCTCGGTCCATCCTCCGGATAAAGAATCTCGGACGTTGGACCGCATTGGAAAGCAGATGTTTGCTTCAGCCACCTTCTCTATAACGGCACTGAACTACATGGCGCACGTCATCAGACTCCAGCGAGACTTAAAGGAATACACTGGGGCTCCCCCGGAGTCCATGACAGCCGAGGATAAGAGAACTTTCTTGACTCACATGGCCACTCTGAAATCTATTTCTAACACTGCTATGTGGCTACTCTCCCATGTCACGGAGGGAGCCGCTAGAGCTAACGGAGCAGGGGTCGCCTTGCGGCGTCACGCCTGGCTCCGCCTTTGCAATTTTGTGGAACCCTTCAAGGTGTCCTTCGCGAACGCACCCTTTGATGGCTCTTCGCTCTTTGGCAAGACCGTCCGCGAGACACTGGTCCAAAGTGAAAAGGACAGGAAGATGCTGTCTGCTGTCGGAGTCCGCTTCTCTAATCCCCAACGATTCTTCTCTAGGAATCAGAGGGGACAAAAAAAGATGTGGTTCCGGAAGTCTCAGCAGTCCCGTCCAGCTTCAAACCCCTCGTCCTTCAGAGGCAGAGGAGGACAAGGTGGATGCCAGCCCAGAGGCAGAACAGCCCTGAGGGCTTACCCGGCTGTCCCTCTCTGGAGGCAGTCAGGGGCGTCTGTCGGAGCACCTCCAAAATTGGGAGTCCATTACAACGGATCGGTGGGTGCTCCGAATCATATCCAGAGGTTACACCATTCTCTTTCCAAGTCTTCCCCCTCCTACAAAGCGCCTCCCCGATGTCCCACCCGATCAAAGGGAGGCGGCAGCTTCGGAGGTTTCAAAGCTGCTAGAAAAAAGAGCCATCCAGCACGTCACCCCAGACCAGTTAGGATTGGGCAATTACTCCAGGTTCTTTTTAGTGCCAAAAAAGACGGGGGACTTAAGACCAATTCTAGACCTTTCTTCCCTGAACCTGTTGATTCCCAAAGAAAAGTTCCGGATAGTCACTCTGCAATCAATTCTCCCCTTTCTTCGGGAGAACGACTGGATGTGCTCCATAGACCTCCAGGATGCGTACTACCATATTCTTATGGACAGATGATCCAGGAGGTTTCTCCGCTTTCGGCTGGGAGCCAGTCATCATCAGTTCAGGGTTCTTCCGTTCGGCCTCACCACAGCCCCCAGGGTGTTCAAGGTCATGGCAGTTGTTGCAGCCCACCTGAGACACAAGGGCATTCAGGTCTTTCCGTACCTGGACAACTGGCTCCTCACCGCCTCCAACAGGCATCAGCTTTGTTCTGCCAGAGACTATTCTCTCACTATTGCCCAGCATCTGGGCATTTCAATAAACCTCCAGAAATCGTTCCTTCGTCCTGTACAGGTTCTGGAATTCATAGGGGCCGAAATAGATACTCGCCTCTCTCAGGCCCTCTTAACATCAGACAGATTGAGCAGTTTTTCACGTCATATTATGGCACTTCTTCAGTCCCCAGCCCCAATGGCAGAATTAGTCCTGAGAGCGCTGGGCTCTATGGCGGCAGCAATCAGTCGTTCCCTGCACGTACGTCTGCGAATGAGGATTCTTCAGTGGACCCTTCAAGTCCAATGGTCTCTGTTGCTACACCCCCTAGACACTCCTATTCCCCTGAGCAAAGTTTGCAGGGACTCCCTCCTCTGGTGGCTTCGCTTACGGAAGCTGCGGGAAGGGAGACCCTTCGTGATGTCTCAACCCCAAGCCACGTTGACCACAGACGCTTCTAGTCTCAGGTGGGGGGGGGGTGTGCTATGGGCAGAACCGTCCAAGGCACGTGGACTCCCTTGGAGACCGCTCTGCATATCAGTGTGCTAGAGATGAGGGCGGTGCTTCTAGTGTTGCAAGCTCTTCATGACCTTCTTCCCTTGGGGACTATTACAATAGACAGACAACATGGCGGTAGTCTGGTACATAAACAAACAGGGAGGAACCAGATCTTATCCCCTTTGTCCGGAGGCCATGAGAATTTGGGAATGGGCGATATCCACCAACCGTTTTCTGATAGTAACGCACATTCCGGGACGGTCCAACGTTCTTGCGGACAAGCTGAGTCGCTCGATCCTCACACCTTATGAGTGGTCTCTGAAACAGTCAGTAGCGAAACAGATTTTCCTCAAGTGGAGTCTACCTTACTGCGATCTTTTTGCTTCTCCGTCAAACACAAAGTGCAGCGAGTTTTTCACTCTAATTCCCCCACCAGGGGAGAGCCCCAGAGATGCTCTGGTTCATGCTTGGCCACCTGGTCTCCTCTATGCTTTACCCCCCTCTTCCTCTTATGATGAAATTCCTACAGAAAGCCCGAAGGTTGGGGAGCAAAGTTATCCTCATAGCCCCATTCTGGCCTTGCCAGATCTGGTTCCCTTATCTGCGGTCTCACAGTGTAGTTCCTCCTTGCATCTTGGATCCCATCCCAGATCTGATTTCACATCCTGCGGGATTGCAACCCCCAAACCTGGAAAACCTCAAGCTCAGGGCTTGGTTGATCCAGTTCCACTGATGGCAAGGACTCCTGGTATCTCCTCACCAGTGAAAAAGATTCTGGTAGCAGTGCACAAGCCTACTACCAGAAAAATTTACAGTAGTAAGTGGAAGCGTTTTTCTATCTGGGCTACAGACAAGGGTTTGGATCCCTTTACCGTCCCTATCCCAACTGTTGTTGAATTCTTGTCACATATTTTTCATCGAGGAGCCAGTGCATCTACAGTTAAAGTACAGTTGGCAGCCATCTCTCATTTTCACATAGGAGATGGGCTAGGATCATTAGCTTCAGCTAAAATATGCAGAACGTTTTTGAAAGGAATTTTTCTGCTGAAGCCACCAGTTAAGACTGTGGTTCCACCATGGGACCTGACATTGTTCATTCGACATTCAGAAATTCAGATGTTTCCATTGTTGGATCTTCCCAGGATACAGAGATGTAAAAGGAGATGCACAGGCACACCCCCATGGAGTCGCTCTCGCTTCAGACACTGATTGGGGTTGATTCCCCACACTCTGTTCCAGAAGACATCAGGTTTGGTAGAATCCTTGATTTAATGTTCCAGAGGGAACTTGGTCCACCAGACCACCCCTATAGGATGAAGTGTTTGAGGCATTCAGGTCTGTGCTCACGGTCTCTTGGGTGGTACCTCCCCTGACTGATTTACTTGATGGGGGACAGTGAGTCAGGCGCCTCAAGTGCATGAGAGTATTTGCAGCCCAACTAAGACTCAGAAGTGTTCTCATCTTCCTTTATCTAGAAACCCAATAAAATGACTTGCCCACCTAATGATAAGCAGTATTGGTGAAAGGGCCCTTTGATGGAGTCAATCATTGTAGTTGCAGTGACCAAGAGTTGTCAGCTGATACAGAGGCAGTCTGTTCAAAGATTCCCATGCATTAGACAGAATGGAGATGCATGCTTGCACATCAGACATTTTATCCTGATGGTGAATAAAAAGATAGTAAATGAAAGTCATATGGAACAAAGGATCATTTGTTAGATGTTCATTGTGTTTTACTGTTGCAGTCATTACTCTAGGGTTATCCTGCTGTGGCAGGCTATCGGCAGTCGGCCTGAATTCCAAAGTCCTGGTCCGGTGTCGGTTGCTGTTGCCTCTTCCCTGACGTCAGTGCGCCAGGGGTATAAATGATGCAGCCGACGCAATTTTCTTCAGTCTTTCTTGCCGCGCAGTGCCTGAAGCAAAAGCAGTTCGCAAGTGCTGGTCGGCCGACTCCTGAGATTTTCGAAATCGAATTTCAGATCCGAAGTCTTCATTAAAGCTAAGTACTCCATTGGGGAAACTTTTTTCTTGCTCCAGACTGATGTCAGAAAAAGTTAACAATTGTATTTCTTGTGGGAAGCAAATACCTCATAAGGATTTTCACTCTTACTGTATTCCTTGCGTAGGCCCTGACCACGACGTTGCTTGTTGTCGGTTTTGTGCTAGATTTAACCAACGCACTATAAAGCGTCGGTACGATTTTGCCTTTCATTAATTCAGCTGAAGATTCAATTATACTATGCCATCGGAGCAACCGACTACCACAATTTCTAAAAAAACACAAGGATAAAGACCAAGGGCAGGCATCCGAGGTCCAAAACCGACGATGAGGCTTCCGCTAAGCTTGTCGTCTGTTCGCCTGTTCTCAGTGAGGCGCTTTCGCAGCCCCTGGCGCCCACTACCTCAGAGCCACAGGCCGCTTCCGACTCCCACGTGGAGCCGACTGGGCCTCTGGAAACTCAAGGTATTGGATCCTCGGAAACTATTCCCTCAGATGGGTCCGGAGCCGCTGTGCAGGCATTGGCTTCTGAGGGTGTTTTCAGACCAACTCAGTTATATGTAAAGCCATCTTCAGCTTCCAAACCAAAGACTAAAGCAGCTCTAAAGTCAAAGAAACAAGTACAGCATTCTCCAGGACAGGCTTCCATGCTTAAAAAACAAATGCTCAAAATGGCCGAAGACCTTATTACCTTGATCAGGGGTTCCCATCCCCCTCCTGATAAGAGGCCTAGGTAAGAGACAGAATATGAATCTTCAGATCAGGTTTCCATTTCCTCTGATTCCTTCCCTGATCAAGAATACTCTCTTCCTCCCGGTCAGGATTCTGATGCTGAAGAATCTATTCCTTCAGCTTCTCCTCCAGACGATTTCTCCTTTGGGGAAACCCTGCATACCATGAGGGAGCACTTTCATTGGGAGAGCCAGGATTACTCAGAATCTAAGAAAAGGCTCAGAGATTTTCTTTTACTTCCTCAGCACAGGCCCCTTGCTATTCCCCCTGTTCTGGACATTGTAGATGATGTTTTTTTCAGAGTCCGGCCTGTCTCCTGACTCTATACCCCCTGCACCGGTTAAGCCAGACAGATACTACAGGGTCCCAGATTCCCATAAATTTCTTTATGAAAACCCTGCTGCTGACACAGAAACCATATCTCAGGGTCCCAAGGGAGTCAAAGCTTCACTGCTAAAAACCCTGTCCCCTCTGATAGGGATTCAAGGGCACTGGACAGATGGGGTAAAAAAGTTTACACTTCTGCTGCTCTGGCTGTAAGGGCCTTAAATTGTCAATTTCATATGCTTAAATATCAGCAATACCTAATGTCACTATTACAACAGAAAATGTAGACTAACTGAATGTCCTGAAAACAAGGAAATGCAGGATTTATTGCATGCAGCTGAACAAGTGGGAAAACATACTTTGCAATGTGGTTTTGATTCTTTGGAGGCCTCTTGTAGGGCCGCTGTAACGGTTTCTATGATTAGGAGGCATGCTTGGTTAAAGGAACAGAATCTGCCTGATCATGTTAAAGCAAATTTATTAGATGCTCCATTGCAGCATGATACTTTGTTTGGTGTTAAGACAGAAGAGGTGTTGAAGAAAATGGAGGATAAAGCGAAATCTATGCAGACAGTTGAGGATTTTTTACAGATACAGCCACCTAGATTTAGCAGGAACTGAACTTCAAAAAATTGGTCCTTTCCAGTGTCAGACAGGCCACAAAGAGGCAGGTACAGACGCCCTAGAGGCAGATCCCAGCCTCAAGGCTCATACAGGCCTAAGCAATGGGATCCTTCTACCTCCAAAAGTGGAGAAGACAAATCTCAGCTTTATAGGAAACAGTCCCAATGGCTTTCCTCTACCAGTACAAAGCACTTACCTTTTACAAGCTCCCTTGAGGGGAAAACTGGCACATGATCACCCAGGACAAATGAGTCTTGAATATATTGTCTCAGGGCTACAGGTTCCACTTTCACACCCTGCCAAAGGCAAGAGTCATGCCAGACCTGCCACACAATCAGTGGGCAGAGGCACAAAAGCAAGTTTCATCCCTCATGGACATGGGGACCATTCAGCGAGTACCACTACAGGAACAGGGACAAGGGTTTTACTGATGACTCTTCTTGGTACCCAGAAAGGACAAAGCCTGGAGACCAATACTGGACCTGTCTATTCTAAACACTTTTCTGGACATTCCAAAATTGAAAATGTTGACTCTGCAGCAGCGTCTGCCCATGCTGGGCAAGAAGGCTTGGCTTGTAACTTTGGACCTAAAAGAGACATACCTGCATGTCCCAATCAGTCAATCTCGCAGAATATACCTCAGATTCATAGCTGGATCAATGCACTACCAAGTCTCTGCACTGCCCTTTGGGCTTGACTACTGTGCCAAGGGTCTTCACAAAATGCCTGGCACCAGTAATTGCTTTCTGCAGACAAAGAGGAATTCAGATATATCCCTACTTGGACGACTGCCTTATTCAAGCAGAGAACAAGGACATTTTACTAAAACATCTGGCGTTTGTAAAAAAGATTACTAATTTGCCTAGGGTACACAGTAAACGAAAATAAATCAAAACTAGTACCCTCTCAAGAGATGGTATTCCTGGGTGCAAGCTTAAATACAACTGCCCAGATGGCTTCTCTCACGCCAGACAAACAAAGGCAACTGACTTCTTACTTCGAAATGTTGGCAACAAAAACCCAGTTATCTGCAAGAAAAATTCTGCAGGCTTTGGGCTTCATGGCATCCTGCATTCTGTTAATTCCATATGCAAGACTGCATATGAGGAAACTACAATGGTATTTAAAAAGTGTTTGGACTCAACATTGCCACAGCCTGGAAAAATCAATTCAACTCTTTCCCTGCCTGCAACAGGAGTTTCGATGGTGGGCTCAGGCCTGTCACCACAACAAGGGACAGCCTTTCACTTTACCCACTGCCAGGCAGACAATAACAGATGCGTCAGATTATGCCTGGTGGGCCCACATGGCAGGAAAATGTATTCATGGCACATGGCCCACAAGCCAAATGCATCTTCATATCAATCTAAAAGAAATGCTGGCTGTACAAAATGCCCTGACAGCGTTCAAGGATCTCCTTCATCCAGGACAACTGCTAAGAAAGACGGACAATACTACAATCGTGTGGTACATAAACAAGCAGGGACCTCTCTCCAAAGCAGTTATGGACGTTATTCTGGAGGCCAGGAGGCACAGCACCAGAAAATCATATGTAGAAAAGTGGAAGAGATCCTGTGCTTGGAACCAGGCACAAGGAATTGATGTACTTGTACAAAATATTCCACAGATTTTACAATACTTAACTGAGATGTTGGACAAAGGCCTATCCTTTTCATCAATTAAAATTCATGCATCTGCCATTTCAGCTCATTGCAATACGGACCCACCTATTTTTTCACATCCACTACTAAGGCATTACCTTAGAGGGGCCAAAAACATAATACCCCCAATAAGAGCACCAATACCTGCAAGGGACCTCAATTATGTCTTGGAAAAACTCACACGGCCTCCTTTTGAGCCAGTTAATACAGCTGAGATAAAATTCTTATCATGGAAAACAGCTCTGCTCTTAGCAATAATTTAGCAAGAAGAGTCTCAGAGTTGCAGGCACTAAGGGCGGTTGAAACTTTTATAATTTTCCATCCGGACAGGGTTTCTCCGAGGACAAACCCAACATTTATGCCTAAGGTAGTGTCCAGTGCGGCTCTTAATCAAACAATTCATTTGCGTACTTTTTATCCGAACCCACAGAATAAGGGGGAGAGACTTCTACATTCTTTGGACATACACAGACAGCTACGCTTCTACTTGGACAAAACTAAAGCTTTTAGAAAGTCTGAGCAACTCTTAGTGGCATATGCTGCAGGATCTCAAGGAAAAGCGATCTCAAAGCAGGCAATTTCCAAATGGATAGCCCACTGCATTCGCTTCTGCTATTCTCAACATGGCAAATCAGTGCCCAAGGGCATCAGGCCACACTCAACCAGAGGAGCAGCTACTTCAGCAGCCTTCCTCAGAGGAGTACCAACTAAGGACATTTTGGAGGCTGCAACTTGGACTTCAGTGCACACTTTTACAAAGCACTACCACTTATCTCTCTACTCTAAATCCAGAGCAGGCTTCGCCACTGCAGTTCTGCAGGGCCTCATAGCCACTCCTAATCCTATTTAGGCCCAGCCACCCAACCTCAGCTTTGGGATTTAACCCAAGAGTAATGACTGCAACAGTGAAACACAATGAACATAGTACAGTTGTGTACCTACCATAAATGTAGATGTTAGAGTGTATTCACTGTTGCAGTCCAGGTTACCCACCCACCATCCCCTTTTTCATTGCTGGGACTTATCTGCACTTCTCTATACTATGCAATCTGTGTGGTGTATTTGCTTGTAGATGAAGAATATGTTTTATTTTAGTGCATGCTTTTTTATTGGCATAATTTTTTAGCCTACCCTTCTGGGGTCACCTGACATCTGGGGCAAGAAAAACTGAAGAAAATGGCGTCTGCTGCATCTTTTATACCCCTGGCGCACTGATGTCAGGGAAGAGGCGACAGCAACTGACGCCGGACCAGGACTTTGGAATTCAAGCCGCCTGTGGGTAGCCTGCCAGCAGGATAACCCTAGAGTAATGACTGCAACAGTGAATACACTCTAACATCTACATTTATGGTAGGTACACAGCTGTACTATTTTTCCCCTTTTTACAGTTCCCCACTGTGACTAAGTATGGCATGGATTGACTGTAAAAAAGCATTTGATATTATCCCACATTCATGGATAAAAGAGTGCTTTAAAATGTATAAGATACATCCTACACTGATAGACTACAGTACAGTGACCACGAGACAGTGGTAGACCACTTTGCAGTTAAGCCATGATGAAGTACAAGTTATTATTCTAGGGATAAAATTCAGGGGGGGGGGTATTCCAGGGTGACTCGTCACTTCTGTTATTCTGTCTTGCCCTTAACCCATTAAGCTGTCTACTTGACAGCTTAGGCCATGGCTATAATTTGGCTCCTAGAAAACAGTGTAAAAACTTCTCATCTTCTCTTTGTTGATGATTTAAAACTGTATAGCTCATCAGATGAGGAACTGAGAGCGCAACTGCGAGTTGTCAAATTTTTTTCAGATGTAAGAATGTTGTTTGGTCTTGACAAATGTGAAAAAGCAGCCTTTAAAGCAGGAAAACTGCAACACCAAGAAAACATCAGTTTGGGACAAGAATGTCCTGTAAAAGAACTTGAGCAAGAGGGAGTGTATAAATATTCGGGAATTGATAAAGGATTAACAGTAAAACATGAACAAATGAGAACAAAACTTAAGAATACTTTAGAAGATTTAAATTAATCCTGAAAACAGCTTTGACATCTAGGAACAAAATACAAGCTATAAACCAGTTTGTTGTTGTCCTAACTTACAGTTTTGGAGTGATTGGCCCCAAAAGGTGTCGATTAGATTAGACAGGAAAATGAAGGATGCTTCATGCTCATCAAATGATTTATAAAAATCCGTGCATACCAAGGTAATATATTCCCCATTCCAAAAAAGGGATGGGCCTCCTCAAAATTGATTACATGTGTAGATCTGCAGTCGTGGGATTGCACACAAATCTGCTGACCTCACAAGACCCAAACCTAGTGAAAGTTTTGGAACATAAGGATAATAAGTCTAAGATGACTTGCCTGCTTAGTCTAGCAGAAGCATATTGACGTCAAGCAGGAATGGAAATCAAACCAGAAGGAGATAAAAATTGGGTTCCTGTTACCAAATCGAAGATGCTAAACATTGAACGGCCTAAACTTTGGAAATGCTGTTCAACTATGTGCTTTTTGTGAGCTCGCAGTACAGTGAAGATTGGAATATTTGCTCTTTCCTCACTGTAGTGCAATCTCTGAGTTGGCATATATAATTAGCAGGGGGGATGTGGTGGCGCAGCCCTCCACAAATGTGACACTGAGGTCTGACATTTTCAGCCTTTAGGCCGTTCGATGTTTGTTGTCTTCGGTGTTCTAATATAGACCCTAAAAATCAGGTAGCAACTTAATGTGCCAAAAAACGAAAGAACATATAAGGTGAAGGACCAGATGAAAAGGCAAGAGATATGTGAAAAATACATAAATATAGTTGCAAGTATAGAAAACTTCTGGAAGAATGTGGTGGTCAGGATCGAACGCAGAAATGGTTAAGAAGACGCAAATTCAAACCAAGAAGTGAAAGGTAAATATTGGCAGCCCAAGATAGTGGCCTACGTACACGCTGGTTTGCAAAGTCCATTGAGCATGTGGGAGAAACAGACATGTAGGTTTTGTAAAACAGAAATGGAAACAGTTGCACACCTCGTTGCTGGTTGTGACATACTAATGGCAGAAGGACTGTGTACTGAAAGGCATAATAATGTGGCAAGACTGTTGCACTGGGGATTGTGCAAACATTATGGTATTGAAGTGGCTGAAAAAAGAAAAGTTGTTCAAGAGCTTACCATAACCATAGCTGTCCTTCTCTTCCATGTTGCAGTATTCTGCATATGGGTGTACCCTTCTAGTTTCCTGTATGTACGGCCAGTATCCAGAAGCCTTCAATCCCTACTAGGTGCACAAGTCGTCCGGTCTAGACGAGAGTACATGGGCCATAAAAGTGACTGCACGAGCCCTCAGAACTGAAGGCGCCAGTTGGAGCCCGTCCTAATAGGGCAATGCCAAGTCATTGCCATCCAGAGAAAGAAAACCTAGCTGATGAGAGGGGAAGGAGGGAGGGTATGAATACTGCAACATGGAAGAGAAGGGCATCTATGGTTATGGTAAGTTGTTACACGACTTTTTCTATGTTCTTCTATTCCTATGCTGCAGTATTTTGCGTACGGGTGAGTGCCAAAAACTCATTGAGAAAGGGTAGTTGGTACAGAAGAAGATTCTGGGAATCTGTGCAGGATAGCCCTAGCAAACCCTGCTTGGACCTAGAGATGTGGTCTAGTTTGTAGTGTTTGGTGAAGGTATGAACTGAAGACCAAGTGGCTGCCTCCAGGATGGAGGAGGTTTCCAGGCCCTTGAAGAAAGCCCCTGGTGATGCTGTATCCAGGCCCTTGAAGAAAACCCCTGGGGATGCCATGGCTGTAGTCGAGTGGGCTCTTACTGTACTCTGAAGTGACGTACAATGGTGCTGGTAGCAGAAAGTAATGGCCTTGGAGATCCATGTAGAAATAGTCTGTTTGAACACATCCTTACCTAGTGCTCTAGGGTGGAAAGATATGAAAAGTTGATCAGTCTGTCTGATAGACTTGGTGTTGTGGAGGTTGAATCTAATTTGTCTCTGAGCGTCCAAGGAATGAAGCACTCTTTCACTTCTTCCTTGTGGGTTTCGGGGGAAAAAAAACTGGTAAGTGAATGGGCCTGATTGAGAGACGGGTCATTGACTACCTTGGGCATGAAAGATGGGATGTTGCGTTGTCCTATCTCACCTTCATGTTTACTGGATGGGTTCGGAGCCGATCCATGGCTCCATCACTAGCTCGAAGTCTTTCAGTTGGCTCATGGCAGAATAGATATCCCATCATGCAGTGGTGTAATCACCAGATCTCGTTTGCCGCTTTACAAGTTCAAATGCTCTCTCCTTGGCCATGGCTAAGTTTCTTTAAAACTTTATATATTTTTTTATATTTAGCAATAATATACATAATTAGTCTAGTTTGAGTAATTTAGATAACTTTTTCTTCTATAGTTGCGTGTGCTATTTAATCTTGCAGCTGTGTTATTGCTTGCTGGCTGTATTTTAGTTGCAAGGCCATTTCTTCCTTTTTCTGTCAATTTTTGTCTGTAGAATAGAGTTGTGTATTTTCCCTTGTCTGTCAATATTAGCTCATTTTAGAGAGCTAAGTGCCCGTTTAACTTAGAGGGTTTGTCCTATGTGTCTCTTGTTGTAGCTGTACTAAGTCTGTTTTAGAGGACCTATTGCCCTTCTAACTTAGAGGGGCAGACCTGTTCCTTTTTTTCATAATAGGTGTGTTGTGTTAGTGTATAACTAAAAATTTGAATATTGTGTTAGTTTTTCTTATAGAGGTGTGATTTTAGTGTTTACCTTTTTGTTGATATAGTAGTAGTGTTTCCTTTTTAAATGTCAAAAGAAAGTAGAGAGAAGGAACCTAAGCCTTCGGGCTTTAAAAAGTGCCAGAAATGTTCTCAATAGATGTCCATCACTGATGGGCATAATATTTGTGTTTATTGTTTGGGGGCCATTCATCTCCCAAGAGACATGCATGATCTGTCATTCTTTCAGCTTCCGTGTCTTACAGGAAAGAAAGAACAAGCTAATTCTCAGAGGACTCCTGAAACCTGCTTTTGATGAAGCTTTACAGAGCTGCTCTTCTTCAAATAAGTCCCCTAAAGGTAACAAGCCTACGAAAAGACCATCTTCTTCTTCCTCTTCTTTGGCTCATTCAGAGCTACCTCAGAAATTGGCAAAAACTTTTGAAATGTCAGTCTTCTCAGCTTCACAGCTGTCAGAGCTGAGAGAGATCATTGACTTGGACAAATTAAGTCCTTTGGCTCCACGGCCTTTTTTCGGAGCCGGTCCACTGAACTAGTACCGGTCTCCCCTACCTTGAGATCTCCCATATTGGAGAGATCTCACTTACCAACCCTCTCCTCCAAGTCCTCTAGGAGCTTATCGGATGATGACGTGTAAAGGGTGCTGCACAGACTTTTGAAGTCGCCAGCGCTGGCTAAATTGATTTCGGAGCAATGCAAGTCTGCTACATCCACGACTATTCCTCCTCTGAGCCAAGCTGGATCTTTGGAGCTGGAATGCCAGGTACCACTTGCTGTAGACTCTTCGGTTCCGAGACCTCTCCAGGATTTTTCAGAACCGATCCCTACTCCGACACTCTCTGTGCCATCCAGAGTGTCTAGCAGCCAGAACTCTCCAGTCTGCTCTGGGGGGGATGCACAGACCAGAGTTTCTTTGGTTTCAGAGTTTACCTCTCAGTGCTTCGGCTAGGCTGAGCTGATCTCTGTGGAGCTGGGGATTCCCTCCATTTCCTTGGAACCGGAGGTGTCCTCGGAGCTAGGGGGATCTGAACGTGCTGTCCCCCACCTACAGCTCTACACAAGGATACTGGTACCCCCCCCCCCCCAAGGCACCGACTTCTGTCTCGGCACCACCCAGTTCACAGGACAGCAGAGATCCAGAGCCTCAGGGAACCCCATTGGGCGAATCCCACTCTTCCGAGACCTTCCCAGAATGCCCTTCTGAGGAGGCTCCTCGAAAGAGAACATGCAAGAGGAAGCATATAGACTCCCCTGATGAGTCCATCACCTCTGACACTGACCTTGAGGAGTCAGGAAGGGTCCCCATGGTCAACCTCTGAAGATATCTCCTTTGCAGATACCTTAGAAATCCTGAAACAGATAGGTGGCTGGAAAGCCCTCAACCCTTCTGATGAAGAGTCTGTGTACCTGAAGGCTTTTCGATCTCAACTTTCAGCCTCCTGGGTGTCTCCGCCTTTTGATGAGCTGTTGGACTTGGTTAGTCAAAAGGCATGCGAGTCACCAGACTCTATGGAACCGGTCCCTAGAAGGCCAAATAAGTTCTTATCAGCCCCATCTGAAAAGAAATTTCTCACCAAAGGCATTCCTGTAGATGGTATGGTGGTGGCAGCAGCCACCAAGAAAGAACTTTCTGAAACATCCTCATCTGTTCATCCACTGAACAAAAACTTTCGAATGACGGACAGATACGGGAAGTGTATTTTTTCATCAGCGACTTTTACCCTCAGATTGCTGAACTATCTTACGCACTTCATGAGACTGCAAAGAGATCTTCTGAAGGAGTTAGGAGATACTCTCCAAGGTACAGTAGCTGCGGGGTTTTCAGAGAAGGTAACCTGTCAGTTTTCTACCTTAAATTCCATTGTTAACTCCTCCATGAGACTGATATCCTATGCAGCGGATGGAGCGAGCAGAGCAGTGGGTTCAGGAGTTTCCTTGAGGAAACGCTCCTGGATGCGCTTGTGTAATTTTGCGGAGCCTTTCAATTCTACCTTTGTCAATGTCCCTTTTGCTGCTTCCTCACTCTTTGGACCTAAAGTCGTGAGCAGGAAGGGAAAACTCTCTCTGCCGTTGGAGTACGTTTTTCCTTACCTTCAAGACCTTACCTTAAAGGTCAGAAGAGTGGGAAAATGTGGTTCAAAAGATCCCAGGGATTTTTTGAGGATGCACAAGGTGAACCCTTCCCTGGGGCAGAGGGGGAGGCTATAATGCTAGACGACGTCCTCGAGGCAGAGGGGGTCTGCAAAACCAGGGTGATTGTGATTCCCATTGCGGCTGACCTTACCAGCTGTCCTGAAAGGAGGCCTATCTGCTCTACTCTGGAGGCAGTCGGGGGGGGGGGGTTAACTTTGTACCCAGAAATCTGGTGAGATATCACAAGAGAAGTGTGGGTATAAAGTATAATATCCAGAGGTTATTCCATTCCCTTTTGCCACCCTGTCCCACAGATCAGAACAATCCTAGATGTTCCTGTCAAAGGGAGCAAGTAACTGTAGAAATTCAAAAGGTGCTAGACAAGAGTCTCCTCCAAATAGGATTCAAAACTTACTCAAGATTCTTTTTAGTGCCAAAAAGAGCAGGGGACTAGAGACCCATATTGGATCTCAACAGACTAAATGAATCCATGAAGAAGTCCAAGTTCCAAATGGTGACACTGCAGTCAATTCTTCCCTTTTTAGGGAAAGATGATTGGATGTGCTCAATAGACCTCCAAGATGAGTATTACCACATAAAATGGACAGAGCATCGAGGAGTCATTTACACTTCTGTCTGAGACCCAGTCATCATTAGTTTCGAGCTATGCCCTTTGGTCTCACTACAGCCCCTAGTGTGTTAAAATCCATGGCAGTAGTCATGGCTCACTTGAGATGTATAGGATTCTAAGTGTTTCTGTACCTGGATGACTGGCTCCTAACTGTCATCACCAAGCACGTACTTCAACAGGTGAGAGACACCACACTACAAACCAGTTCTCAGTTAGGCATAACAGTGAATTTACAAAAAATCTGCCTTGTTGCCTTGTCAGCATATTACATTCATAGGCGCAGATCTTGACACCGTTTCCATGATGGCACGTCTGCCTCCCGATAGAGTTTCTGTTCTCAGGCAACAAATAGCTGACCTTATACCCAGAAATAAGGCGAAAGGAAAAACAGTTTTGAAAGTCCTAAGAATCATGGCATCAACCGTCACCCTAGTTCCTCTAGCCAGGATGCATATGAGAATTCTTCAGTGGTTTCTTTTTGCTCAGTGGTCATTACAAGAGCTTCCCATGTGTTACAAAATCAGGATTAGAGTCATGCAAGAGAGATTATCTTTGGTGGCTTTGGTCTGACCACGTGACAATCGAGCGGCCTTTTGTGCCACAACAACCTATAGCTACAGTGATCATGGATGCCTCCCAGATAGGATGGGATGGCATTATCTGGGAAGAACAGTCCAAGGCACATGGCAGGAACACAAGGTGCATTTGTGCATCAATGTTATAGAGATGAGAGCAGTGCTTTTAGCGTTGCAAGCAGTCCAGTCAGACATGTTGGTAGTCTGGTATATAAACAAACAAGGAACTAAATCATACCCCCTTTGTCAAGAAGTGCTGAGAACATGGCAATGGGCAATCTCTTCCCAACGTTTTCTGATAGCAATGCATATCCTGGGGAAATCCAGCATGATAGCGGACAAATTCAGCAGGGCGATATTAATGCCTCACGAGGGGTCTCTAAACTAAAATATAGTGGAGAAGATATTCCGAAAATGGGGCCAGCCTTGCTGCAACTTTTTTGCCACTCCCATGAATACCAAATGCAGCAGCTACTTTGCCCTAATCTCCCGTATGGGGGAGACACCGAGAGATGCACTTGCTCATGATTGGCCCTTGGGACTTCTGGATGCCTCCTCCCCTTAACCCTGATACCCAAAGTCATTCAGAATGCAAAATCCTTGGGAAGCAGGCTGATTCTCATTGCTCCATGTTGGCCTCATCAGATTTGGTTCCCCTTCCTCATGGCTTAACCTGCAGGAGAAACCATGGGTTCTGGACCCAGTTCCAGACCTTCTAACTTGTATGTCAGGAATGTTTCATCCTACTCGCCAGACCCTTAATTTGACAGCTTGGCTGCTCGACTTCCAAACTTGGTCAAGCTTCAAGATTTCACACTAGCAGTAAAACACATTTTGGTGTCTTCTCACAAGGCTTCTACCGGGCCGGAAATTGTATTTATTTTATTTATTTTACATTTGTTTACCGGGAAAGTCCGACTGCACACAGGTCCATTTTCAGCGGTGGCCCAGGGAGGAAAGCTCCACAACAGTACAGTACATGAGAGAAGAGAAAAAAAATACAGCATACTTATAGCAAACATACACAGTATGTTAGAGATTAACAATTCTTATAGTAGACAATCGTGGTACATAATGACTTAAAACAGAATTTGTATTATTTTTACAGATGTAGGTTTTGTCAAGTAAATTTCAATGGGTTCACAAGCTTTCAGGGCAGCTGTTTATACTTATCTATGCACAGAAACATTCTCTTAGTTTGGGTTAGCCTGGTGAGTGACATGAACATAGCCAGTCACTTAAATAGTCTAATAATAATAGTCTGGTAAATGGAAGAGGTTCTCTTCTGGGCAAAAGCATGGTGTCTATATCATAGCATTGACAGCTTAGGCTGGCTAATGCTAAAACATCAACACCCAAGTGTCGAAAGCTTACAATAGCGAATGGCCACATAACAGAATTCTTTCCTCGGGAAAGAATTTGCGTGGCCATCTGTAAACTAAAGCAAAAGCACTCAAACATAGTGGTGGGCTTCACTTCTCCCCCACACCCCCGATCTGGGCGGTTGTTCCCCCCACACCCCCCAACTAAATATACCAATTTTGAGATTGCTGTACATTGGGAAAGGGTAAATCCCCGATAATGGCCATGCAAATTCTTTCCCAAAGAAAGAATTCAATTATGTGGCCTTTTCTCTATTATAAGCTTTTGGCGCTTAGGTGTCAGTGTTTAAGCATTTGACAACCTAAGCTGTCGATAATTCAATAGGAACCCAAATCAAGAAATATTGATCCCTTTTCTGCCCCAATTAGTTCAATTTTAGGATTTCTTACAGAACTTTTCCAGCAAGGTTCTGCAGCAACTACAATAAGAGTTCAGTTAGCTGCAATTTCTAATTTTCACATTGGTGAATGCACTCTTAACCTGATGTCATACAAATTGTGTAAAGCATTTTTAAAAATCACTTGCTTATTAAGACCCCCCCTTAAAAGAACCTGTTCCACCGTGGGAACCGAGTTTTGTTCTGATCCATCTAACCTTACCACTCTTTGAATCTTCATAATCATCTGATCTCATATTTCTCTCTTGGGAAACTATCTTCCTAGTAGCCATTACATCTGCAAGAAGAGTCTCGGAGTTGCAAGCTCTGTCAAGCCACCATACTTGATCTTCCATAGGGATAGAGTATCTCTACGAACTAATCCATCCATTGTGCCAAAAGTTTGCTCCCAAACCAATCTCCATCAATCAGTTGAGCTCCCAGTGTTTTTTCTAATTATAGCAACAATGCAGAATACAAACTTCACCAGTTGGATGTGCATAGGCAACTTAGGATGTTCATCATGTTACATTGCTGCAGTCATTGCACTTTGGTTATCCTGCCGTCAGGCGGTTCCTCAGTTGGCCTGAAAGTTTTGGTCTGGCGTCGGTTGCTGTCGCCTCCCCCCTGACGTCAGTGCGAAAGGGTATACAAGATGCAGCAGATGCCATTTTCTTTAGTCTTTCTTGCCGAGCGGTGCCCGAAGCAGAAGCAGTTTGCAAGTGCCGGTCGGCCGACTCCTGAGATTTTCATTCCGAATCCAGAACCGAAGTCTTCTACAAAGCTAAGTACCCCGTTGGGGAAACTTTTTCTTGCCTTAGACCAATGTCAGTAAAAGTTAATAACTGTATTTCTTTTGGGAAGCAAATACCTCATAAGGATTTCCACTTCTATTGTATTCCATGCCTAGGCCCAGACCACGACGTCACTTTTTGTCGGTTTTGTGCTAGGTTCAACAAGCGCACGATTAAACATCTGTTTGATTTTGCCCAACATTATTTTGGCAGAAAATTCAATTACACCATGCCGTTGGAACTTCCGATGACCGGAATACATAAAAAGCGCAAAGACAAGGACAGGCATCTGAGGCCCAAAACTGACGACAAGGCCTCTTCTAGGCCGGTCTCCGTTTTTCAGCGAGGTGCCTACGCAGCCCCTGACGACCGCTTCCACAGAACACAGACCACCCCCGACTGCCACGTGGAGCTGGATAGGCCTTCTGGCGCTCTAGGTTTTCAGCCTACCGAAACTAACCCTTCAGAGGGAACCGAAGTAGCTGAGCAATCCACAGCCTCAGAGGGTGTTTTCAGACCTACCCAGTTAACCATTAAACCCTCTGCTAAGTCTAAGGCCCCCTTAAAAACAAAGAAACAGATGCAGCATTCTCCAGGACAGGCTTCCATGCCTAAGAAACAAATGCTCAGAATGCCGAAGACCTAATCACCCTGATCAGGGGGTCCCATCCCCCTTCTGATAAAAGGTCCAGACAGGATGCAGACTATGAATCTTCCAGCCAGGTGTCCATTTCTTCAGATTCATCCTCAGACCTAGGATATTCTTTACCCCCTTATGAGAATTCTGATGCTGAGCAATCAGTTCCATCAGCCTCTCCGCCTGAGGACTATTCCTTTGGGGAGACCTTACATACAATGAGGGAGCATTTCCATTCGGAAGGCCAGGATTACTCAGAATCCAAGAAAAGGCTCAGAGACTTCCTTTTATTGCCTCAACACAGACCCCTTGCTATTTCGCCAGTGTTAGATATTGTGGATGATGTGTACACTGAATCCAGCTTAAACCCTGACTCCTTACCTCCAGCCCCAGTTAAAACTGATAGATATTACAGAGTCCCTGACTCTCACAAATTTCTGTATAAAAGCCCTGTTGCTGACCCTGAAACTATTTCTCAGGGACCCAAAGGGATTAAGGCCTCATCAGCAAAAAACCCAGTTCCCTCTGACAGAGATTCCAGAGCATTAGACAGATGGGGAAAGAAAGTATATATGTCTGCAACTTCAGCAATGTGAGCCTTAAATTGCGAGTTTCACATGCTAAAATATCAGCAATTTTTGATGTCTCAGTTGAAACAAAAGATGCTTCCAGATTCAGATCCTCCTAATTTTAAAGAAATGCAGGATTTATTGCATGCAGCTGAACAAGTGGGAAAACATACTTTGCAATGTGGATTTGATTCATTAGAGGCCTCCTGTAGAGCAGCAGTTACAGGCTCTGTCATTAGAAGGCATGCTTGGTTAAAAGAACATACGTTACCAGATCATGGTAAGGCAAAAGTATTGGATGCACCATTGCAGCGGGATGTGCTATTTGGAGTTAAGGCAGAGGAGGTATTAAAGAAGATGGAGGATAAGGCAAAATCTATGCAAACAGTGAAGGATTTCTTACAGGTTCAGCCTCCTCGTTTTAGCAGAAATTGGCCAACAAAGAATTGGTCCTTTCCAGTCACAGACAGACCTCAAAGGGGCAGATACAGACGTCCAAGAGGTAGAGGTCAAGCACAAGATCCTTACAGGCCTCGACAATGGGGTACACCAGGCCAGAAAGAAGGGGAAGACAGGCCACAACCTTATAAAAAAACAGCCTCAATGACTTCCCACTACAGCTGCCAAACTGCTCTCTCTTGGCAGCCCCCTTAGGAGGAAAACTGGCACTTTTCTATCATAACTGGCATTGCATCACCAAAGACAAATGGGTTCTCAACATTGTATTTCAAGGTTACAGGTTCCACTTTCACACTCTGCCAAGGTTAAAAGGAATGCCAAATCTGCCACCAAATCAATGGGCAGAGGCTCAAAGACAAATTACAGCACTCATGGACATGAGAGCTATTCAAAAGGTACCAACACAGGAGCAAGGACAAGGATTTTACTCAAGACTCTTTCTGGTTCCCAGAAAGGACAAAGTCTGGAGACCCATTCTGGATCTTTCTTCTCTAAACACTTACCTGGATGTTCTGAAATTCAAAATGTTGACACTACAGCAGCTTCTTCCCATGCTGGACAAAGGAAGCTTGGCTTGTGACTTTGGACCTCAAGGAGGCATACCTGCATGTCCCTATCAGACAAAATTGCAGAAGATACCTCAGATTTCTAGCTTGTTCAATGCACTATCAATTCTCTGCACTGCCCTTTGTCTTATCTACTGCGCCCAGGGTCTTCACATCCTGGCACCAGTAATTGCATTTTGCAGGCAAAAAGGAATTCAAATTTATCCATACCTGGATGACTGCCTGATTCAAGCAGAGAGCAAAGACATTCTTCTAAAGCATCTGGCGTTCGTAAAAAAGTTATTAAGTTGCCTGGGGTACATGGTAAATGAAAATAAATCAAAACAAGTGCCCTCACAACAGATAATATTCCTGGGTGCCAGCTTGAACACAACGACCCAGATGGCTTATCTCACGCCAGACAAGCAAGGACAACTGACTCAATACTTTCAGTTGATGGCAACAAAGACCCAACTCCCTGCAAGAAAAATTCTGCAGGCCTTGGGCTACATGGCATCTTGCATACTACGAATTCCATATGCCAGACTGCATATGAGGAAACTACAATGGTACCTAAAGAGTGTACGGTCCCAACACTGTCAAAGTTTGGAAACAGTTATACCACTTATTCCTTGCCTTCAACAGGAGTTTCGATGGTGGGCTCAAGCTTGTCACCTCAACAAGGGACAGCCTTCTATTCAACCCACAGCCAGGCAAACACTGACAACAGATGCATTGGATTACGCCTGGGGAGCACACATGGCAGGAAAATGTATTCAGGGTGAGTGAGTGGCCCTCAGAGCAAAGGCATCTTCACATCAATCAAAAAGCGATGCTAGCTGTACAAAATGCACTTACAGCTTTCAAGGACCTGCTGCATCCAGGACAACTACTACTAAAGACAGACAACACCACAGTTATGTGGTACATAAGCAAGAGGGCACACACTCCTACCCCCTCTGCAGACGAGCCTTGACCTTGTAGAACACAGTTCTAGACTACCAAGTTCATCTGTAAGCACAATTCCTGCCAGGAGAGAAAAACACACTGGCAGACGACCTAAGCAGAAACATGGATCCCCAAGAATGGGAATTGAATCCACAAATGTTCAGAATGATAACACAAAAATGGTGGAGCCCGGACACAGATCTGTTTGCATCCCCAATGGAACTGCCAGCTACAGAAATTCTGCACAAGGAGTTACCATCCACAAGCATGGAAGGTGGATGCCCTCTCATTCAGCTGGAAAAACCTGCAAGTATACGCTTTCTCTCCTTTACCTCTCCTTCCAAAGGTACTCATAAAAGCCAGGCAAGAAGAGCCAAATATGATCCTGATTGCAACAGACTGGCCATGCCAGCACTGGTACCCATTCTTAAAGAACTTAGCACAAGAACCTCCCTGGATTTTGCCTCAAATCCCACATTTGCTGACACAGCACAGCAGTCAGATACTTCACAGCTAGCTAAAGACCTTAAACCTAGCTGCATGGAAATTTCCTTAGTCAAGCAAGCAATGCCTCTCTCCAAAGCTGTTATGGATGTCATTCTGGAGGCCAGAAGGCCTAGCACCAGGAAAGCCTACTCAGATAAATGGAAGAGATTCTGTGCCTGGAACCAGGTGCACAGCTTTGACCCTCTTGTCCCAAACATTCCTCCGATACTTCAATATTTAACTGAGATGCTGGACAAGGGCCTCTCCTTCTCATCCATCAAGATCCACGCCTCAGCCATTTCTGCTCATTACAACACGGATCCACCAATTTTTTCTAATCCTTTGCTCAAACAGTACCTCAGAGGGGCTAAAAACATAAGACCGCCCCATAGAGCACCTACCCCAACTTGGGACCTCAACTTCGTTTTGGAAAAAATTAACTTTACCTCCTTTTGAGCCAGCTAACACAGCAGAATTAAAATACATCTCTTGGAAAACTGCTCTGCTGCTGGCAATAACATCAGCACGAAGAGTTTCAGAATTACAGGCACTAATGGCAGTGGAACCTTTCCTCATTTTCCACCAGGACAGGTTGTCTTTAAGAACTAACCCTACGTTTATGCCAAAGGTGGTATCAAGTGTGGCTCGAAACCAAACAATTCACTTGCCGACTTTCTATCCAAAACCTCAGAATAAGGGGGGAGAGACAACTATATTCTTTGGACATTCACAGGCAGTTACGCTTCTACTTGGACAAAACCCAAGCTTTCAGAAAATCTGAGCAGTTATTGGTAGCATACGCTGCAGGAGCACAGGGAAAAGCCATTTCAAAACAGACTATCTCAAAATGGATAGGACATTGTATACGTTTCTGCTATACTCACCATGGGAAACCTGCACCTAGCAGCATTAGATCTCACTCCACCAGGGCAATAGCCACTTCAACTGCCTGCCTCAGAGGAGTACCTACCAAGGATATGTTGGAAGCAGCAACATGGAGTTCTGTGCATACCTTCACCAAGCATTACCATTTGTTGTTATACTCCAAATCCAGAGCTGGCTTTGCCACTGCTGTGCTGCAGGGCCTTGTAGCCACCCCTAATGCCTTATAGAGAACCAGCCTCCCTACCTCAGCTTTGGGATTCCACCCAAGTGTAATGAATGTAGCAGTGTAACACGATGAACATAGTACAGTTTTGTACCTACCATAAATGTAGATGTTCGAGTGTGAACACTGCTGCAGTCCAGGTTACCCTCCCTCCTTCCCCTCTTACTTGCTGGTACGTACTTATGCCTCCTACCTTTTACTACCTATGGGGAGTATTTGCTGGTAACTGAAAGTTGATGTTCATCGTGCATATAGCTGCAGTCATAACAGATGGGTTCTCCTGCCGTCAGGCGGGTCCTCGGTCGGCCGAATTCCAAAGTCTAGGTCCGGCGTCCGTTGTCGTCGCTTCTTCCCTGACGTCAGTGCGACAGGGGTATAAAAGAACCAGCCGACGCCATTTTCTTCAGTCTTTCTTGACGCGCGGTGCCTGCAGCAGAAGCAGTTCGCAAGTGCCGGTCGGCCAGCTCCTGAAATTATGAAAATTTTGCAACCGAAGTCTTCTTGAAAGCTAACTACCCCGTTGGGGAAACTTTTCTTGCCTCAGACCGATGTCAGACAAAGTTAATAATTGTATTTCATGTGGGAAACAAATACCGCATAAGGATTTTCATTCCCTCTGCATTTCTTGCTTAGGCCCAGACCACGACGTCTCGGTCTGTCGTTTTTGCGCTACATTCAATAAACGCACCATTAAGCGTTGAGCAGAGTTCGCCCAGCACTATTTTGGCAGAAAATTTAAGTATATTATGTCGGATACTCCGACTCCAGTTTTGTCTAAAAAACGCAAAGATAAGGACCGACACACGAGGTCCGCGGCCTCTACCGACACCACGCCAAAGCCGACTACAGGTGGTCCGGTTCTCAGTGAGGTGCCTACACACCCCCTGCCTACCGACGACACTTCATTGGCGGTGTCTTCTGTGCCCGAGGTCGCAGGCTCCTCGGCCCACACCCCTACTACAGATACCGAAGCCACTCTTGGTGGTGAAACTCAAAATGTAGACAGGTCTGCCTCCTCTCAGGGTGTCTTCAGACCTTCCTCTTCTTTTTCCATCAAGGCTTTCACTAAGTCTAAAGCAGCCATGCATTCTAAGAGACCAGCTACACAGGGCCCTTCTCCAGGCCCCATGCCTAAAAAACAGATGCTTAAAATGGCTGAGGATTTAATTACTCTTATCAGGGTTCTCACCCCCCCCCCCCTTCGGACAAAAGGCCCAGAGTGGAGGAAGAATCCCCCTCCTCTGACCAGGCCTCCGTTATTTCAGAGCACTCGGATGAACAGGAACATTCTTACTCCACTTTTGAAGATTCTGATGCAGAGGAGTCCGGAGTCCATTCCCTCTGTCTCCCCTCCAGAGGATTACTCATTTGGGGAAACCTTGCATACCTTAAGGGAGCACTTCAACTGGGAAGGCCAAGAGTATTCAGATTCCAAGAAAAGGCTTAGGGATTTTCTCTTGCTACCTCAGCACAGGCCTCCGGCTATACCTCCTGTCTTAGACATACTAGATGATGTGTATTTGGAGGCCTGCCATAACCCGGATTCTTTACCTCCAGCCCCAGTCAAACCTGACAGGTACTACCGGGTTCCTGACTCACACCAATTTCTATACAAAAGCCATGCGGCTGACCCAGAAACTATCTCACAGGGCCCCAAGGGAATTAAGGCCTCCACTGCTAAAAATCCTTTACCTTCCGAGAGAGCTTCCAGATCTTTAGAAAGGTGGGGAAAAAAGGTATACACCTCGGCCACCTTAACCATGAGGGCATTAAACTGCCAGTTCCATATGTTAAAGTACCAACAGTTTCTGTTATCACAGTTGAGAAGCAAAATGTCACAACCTGAACAACCAGACTTGAAGGAGTTGCAGGATTTGATGCATAGTGCAGAACAAGTGGATAAACATACCTTGCAATGTGGTTTTGATGCTCTAGAGGCCTCATGTAGAGCTGCTGTTACAGGATCAGTCATACGTAGACATGCCTGGCTCAAGGAGCAAACCTTACCAGATCATGTCAAAGCTAAATTACTAGATGCCCTCTACAAAAGGATGTATTATTTGGTGTTAAAGCTGAGGAGGTATTAAAGAAAATGGAGGAAAAGGCTAAATCAATGCAAACAGTGAAAGATTTTCTACAGGTACAACCTCCACTTTTCAGTAGAAATTGGCCCTCCAAAAATTGGTCCTTTCCAGCCACGGACAGACCCCAAAGAGGTAGATACAGACGCCCGAGGGGCAGAGGGCAGACTCAAGGATCGTTTAGAGGCAGACAATGGCAAGCTCCTACACAAAGAGGTGGTGAGGATAGTTCGCAGCCATTCAGAAAGCAAGCCCAATGACTTTCCCCTTTGCATGCCAAGCAAGGCTCAAATGGCAGTACTCTTAGGCGGAAAACTGGCATTATTTTTGAAAAATTGGCATATTGTCACAAAAGACAAATGGATCCTGGACGTTATAAACAGAGGCTACAGATTCCATTTTCACACCCTTCCAAAAATGAGAGGCCTACCAAACCTGCCACACAATCAAAGGGCAGAGGCACAAAGACAAATTTCAGATCTCATGGACATGAAAGCTATTCAAGAGGTACCTACTCAAGAACAAGGTCAAGGTTTTTATTCCAGACTATTCCTGGTACCAAGGAAGGGAAAAGATTGGAGACCTATTTTGGACCTATCCATCCTAAACACATTTTTACTCGTACCAAAATTCAAGATGCTCACATTACAGCAGCTTCTTTCCATGCTGGGCAAGGAGTCTTGGCTGGTAACATTGGACCTCAAGGAGGCATACCTGCATGTCCCAATCGGACAAAATTGCAGAAGATACCTCAGATTTCTTGCAGGTTCAACCCATTATCAATTCTCTGCATTGCCCTTTGGCTTATCTACTGCACCCACAGTATTCACAAAATGCCTGGCATCAGTAATTGCCTACTGCAGAATTCAAGGGATTCAAATATACCCATATTTGGACGACTGCCTGATCCAAGCGGACAGCAAGCACATACTTCTGAAACATCTGGCTTTTGTAATAATGTTGTTGAATTCTCTGGGATACACAGTCAACAAAAAGAAATCAAGGCTAATACCCTCTCAGAAAATAATTTTCCTGGGTGCCAACTTGGACACAAACACCCAGATGGCCTACCTCACGCCAGAGAAACAGGAGCAACTAACTCAATACTTCAGAAAACTAGCAAATTTCACCAGGCTGACTGCAAGGAAAATCCTGCAGGCTCTGGGATTCATGGCATCTTGCATCCTACTAATCCCATGTGCAAGGCTGCATATGAGGAAACTTCAATGGTACCTGAAAAACCTATGGTCTCAACACAGCCACAGTTTGGAAACAATATTACCACTAATTCCATGTCTTCAGAAGGAATTTCTGTGGTGGGCTCAAGCATGCCAAACAAACACAGGTCTCCCATTCTGCAAGCCTCAAGCAAATCAAGTCATCACAACAGACGCCTCGGACTACGCCTGGGGGGCGCACATGACAGATTGGTGCATTCAGGACAAATGGTCCCAAAAAGAAAAGTGCCTTCACATCAATCAAAAGGAAATGCTAGCAGGTAATAAATGCTATTATAGTTTTCAAAGACCTTCTGTATCCAGGTCAGCTATTGATAAGGACAGACAACACCACAGTAATGTGGTACATAAACAAACAGGGAGGAACCCATTCATACCCCTATGCAGGCTGGCCATGTCACTTTGGAACATGGCTCTGGAATTACCAATCAAACTTCAAGCACAGTACTTGCCAGGCAAGGAAAACATGCTGGCAGATGACCTAAGCAGAAATATGACAGATCCACACGAATGGAAGTTGCATCCACAAGTCTTTGCAGAGATAATACAAGCATGGGGAAGGCCAGACATAGATCTCTTTGCCTCCCACAAAAATCACCAATTGACAAAATTCTGCTCAAGGACTTTTCATCCACAGGCCCGGAGAGTGGACGCTCTCTCTTTCAGTTGGACAACAATGACAGTTTATGCCTTTCCGCCTCTTCCTCTGCTACCCAAAGTTCTATTAAAAACCAGAGCAGACAGACCAAAGATGATTCTCATTGCTCCAGACTGGCCAAGACAGCACTGGTATCCACTCCTGAGGAGCCTGACGCATTCTCCACCATGGACCCTGCCTCTAATGCCTTTTCTTCTGACTCAGCACAGCTTCAAAACTCTTCACAGTCAGCTGAAAACACTCAATCTGGCTGCATGGAAGATTCCTTAACATCACAACAGACCCTACTCTCCAAGGAGGTGCAGGATGTCATTTTGGAGGCCAGAAGGCCGTCTACTAGAAAAGCTTACTCCGCAAAATGGAAACTGTTTTGTGCCTGGAATGAGAAAAAGGGCCAGAATCCTGGAAAACTGAATTTACCCCAAATATTACAGTATCTAGCTGAGCTGCTAAGCAGTGGACTTTCGTTTTCTTCCATCAAAATCTATGCCTCATCCATTTCTGCAGAATACAACACTGATCCACCTTTATTCTCTCACCCCCTCTTAAGACAGTTCCTCAGAGGGGCGAAGAATATAAAACCCCCAAGGAAACAACCAATACCTGCTTGGGACCTCAATTTCATTCTAGAAAAGCTGACCTTGCCTCCCTCTGAGACAGCTGCCTCAACAGATTTGCAATATTTGTCCTGGAAAACAGCTTTCCTTCTGGCTATCACCTCAGCTCGCAGGGTATCGGAACTACAAGCCCTCATGGCTGTGCAGCCTTTTATCATCTTCCATCAGGACAGAGTTTCCTTACGAACCAACCCATCCTTTATGCCAAAGGTGGTATCTAGGGTAGCTTTGAATCAGGCTATCCACTTACCGACGTTTTACCCTAATCCTCAAAACAAAGGGGGAGAGACTACTGCATTCCTTGGACATCCACAGACAGCTGCGTTATTTGGACAGAACAAAGCCTTTCAGAAAAACAGAACAGCTCTTTGTGTCCTATGCTATAGGAGCTCAAGGGAAGCCAATTTCCAAACAGACAATCTCAAAATGGATAGCCCACTGCATACGCTTTTGTTACTCTTTTCATGGTAAAACTGTACCTGCAGGCATCAGATCTCACTCCACAAGGGCCACAGCTACCTCTGCAGCTTTCCTCAGTGGAGTTCCTACCAAAGATATTTTGGAAGCAGCCACTTGGAGTTCTGTGCATACCTTCTCCAAGCACTACCACCTACCATTATACTCCAAAACCAGAGCAGGCTTTGCCACTGCAGTCTTGCAGGGCATCCTGGCTCCTCCTAGTTCCACCTAGTGCCTACCACCCTTTTCTTAGCTTTGGGATTCTACCCATCTGTTATGACTGCAGCTGTATGCACGATGAACTTAGTACAGTTTTGTACCTACCATAAATGTAGATGTTCGAGTGCTAATACAGCTGCAGTCCAGGTTTCCCTCCCTCCTTCCCCTCTTGGGACAGGCCTATTGGCTAACACCTCCTCATACAACCTGATTGGAGTATTCATTTATGGTGTATTTGCTTGCAGCTACTGTATTTTGACTATATTGCATTGCTTTATTATATAAATTTATGTATTGCCTTCCTTCTGGGGGCACCTGACATCTGGGGCAAGAAAAACTGAAGAAAATGGCGTCGGCTGGTTCTTTTATACCCCTGTCGCACTGACGTCAGGGAAGAAGCGACGACAACCAATGCCGGACCTAGACTTTGGAATTCGGCCGACCCAGGACCCGCCTGACGGCAGGAGAACCCATCTGTTATGACTGCAGCTGTATTAGCACTCTAACATCTACATTTATGGTAGGTACAAAACTGTACTTTTGCTTTTCTTATGTATGTTTTATTAGCAATTTGAATTGCCTACCTATTTAGGAGCACCTGACATCTGGGGCAAGAAAAACTGAAGAAAATGGCGTCTGCTGCATCTTATGTACCCCTGTCGCACCGATGTCAGGGAGGAGGCGACAGCAACCGACGCCGGACCAAGACTTTGGAACTCAGGCCGACTGGGGAACCGCCTGACGGCAGGATAACCCAAGTGTAATGACTGTGTTTACACTCGAACATCTACATTTATGGTAGGTACAAAACTGTACTTTTTATCTGCATAGGACCAAAGATTTCAGGAAAACAGATCAATTGTTCATCTCCATTTCAGAAGCAAAAAGGGCATGCCAGTGTCAAAAGTTACGCTTTCAAATTGCATTACCTTTATATACAACTCAAATAAAAGGAATTCAACCTTTAAAGTTAAGAGGTCACTCCACTAGTGCTTTGACAACATCCCCTGCCTGCCTAGCCAGATTCAGTGGACAGTAGTTGTGCTGCTGCTACGTGGGAAAGACCCCATACTTTTATTACTCATTACAAAGTTGATTTAGCCTCCAGGGACAAGGCTCTCTTTGGTTCCCCTGTGCTCAAAGGTTTACTCCCGTGAGCCACCCATGAAAATGGTGCTAGGGATGCTGTCCTACCCAGTAAGAATGAAGGCGAGGTAGGACAAAACAAAGAAGTTGTGTGGTCACCATAACGTTCCGTGTTTGTTGTCCATCTCGCCATTCATTCTTTCTACCCTCCCACCTTCCCCCAGCCAAAAGCTTCTAGAGGACTTAGATGTGAGATCTTCCTTTCTTCTGAAGGAGCTTATCTGAATTTACTTATTTCTATACCTGATGTTGCAGGACAATTGTGGGCAAATTGTTATGATTAGCAGCAAACAAGGTCTGGGGATTACATCACTGCATGATGGGATATCTATTCAGCCATGAGCCAAGTGAAAGACTTCGAGCTACTGTATTTGGCCGAGTCGAAGCCGAGGATCGGTTCTGAACCCATCTAGTAAGAATGAATGGCAAGATGAACAACAAACGTGGAACGTTATGGTGAGTACTTAACTTCTTTTTTGTCCTGAGGATAACACTGTCTTTATGAAAGACAAGAAAAGAAGGGGTAGCCATTAGTGGCTGGAGCTTTGATGCCCTTCTAGCTGATGTGATAGCCACAAGAAGAACCGTCTTCCAGGTGCAAAGCTTTAGGGAAGCTTGATCAGCTGACTCATAGGGTGGAAGTATAAGCTTCTCCAGCACATAGTTGAGATCCCAAGGAGGAGGAGTAGGTTTTCTGGGGGGGGGTTGAGATGCAGGGCCCCTTTGAGGAAGAGCTTCAAAGGGTATCTGGAAGTCAAGGGGTGGGGATCCATGGGTAGGAATGCGTAGACAGGTGTGTCTTAATAGATGAGTAGGCCAATTTGGTCTGAAGTAACTCACACAAGACAGCACTAGGGGAGTCTGAAGAGGCTCAGCAAGTGTTGCAGACTGCAAAGATCTGCTCTTTTTTTTAGGCAGTTCAGAGGTGACATCCGATTGAACCCACCATTCACAAAGCAAGTTGTTTCAGACGGTTCTGTAGATACAAAATGAGTGCATGCAAACGACTACACAATGTTTTCGGAATCAACGCCTGGCAAATAGGGCAGGCCTTATAATCGTGCAACTGTCTGAGACAAAACAGACACTTATCATGGGTGTCTTTATAAGGGATCTGACGGCCGCACTGACATTTACCCTTTCTGGATGATGTGAAAAGGCAGTAATACAATAAAGAAGGCCTGAAAAGGTCCCTAACAGGACACTTAGCTTGAAACTTGAATCTGTCTTCAGCGAAAGCAGGAACACCTGGCATAAGACTCGCGGCTGAAAAGTTCTGAGAGCTGGTGCGTGCCCACATGAGTTTTACAACCCATGTACTCTTGCCTAGACCTGAAGTCTCGCGCACCTAGGAGGGACTGAAAGCTTTTGGATACTGGCCATACATACACGAGACTAGAAGGGTAAACCCATCTGCAGAATACTGCAATGTAGGAATAGAAGGACATCACTGGAAGCATGAGCCACAAAGCATCATAGATGATGCTGAAACCTACATCACATGGGATCACCCATTGCCAACCATTCAAAAGAAACATGCTAGAAAACCGGATGTAGTGGTGCATGAAATAAGACAGAAGTAGCATTGATTGAAATTGCCACACCCAGTGAATACAGTGTCTTGTGTACAGAGACGCAAAGTCATAAAGTATCAAGATTTGCATGTTGAAGCGAGAGCTATGTGGAAGAAAGATTCCCAGACAGTTACAATAGTAGTAGGAGCAGTGTGTTGTATAAAAAAGAATCTGCAATCGTATTTAGATATATTACCAATAGTTGTAACCCCATATGAATTGCAGAAGGCATCATTACTGAGCACATTGTAGGTGCTGCGAAGAGCACTTCTGGCTGACATCAAAGATTGAAACAATACTAACTTCATGAACTTTAATTGTACTTTGACTTAGGAATGGGGTCCATTCCTGTCACTGTATTGGAAGCTCAAAAGACATTGGGCGATAAATTACATTACCCACATGAGCAAGCTTTGGACTTAGACACAGGACACTTCGGACTCCAGAAAAGTTGAAATTCATGAGGCCACAGTGTTGAGTATTTTTATTCTCATGAGACAGCTTCACAATGCACCTTGGAGGCAGACACCAGCGTAACCAGATGATGTCATTCTTGACTCTCCTCAACTACACCTAACTTACTACCTCTCCTAACCCCCCCCCCCCCAATCTTTTGCTCTGTTCCTCTTAAATTCATATCCAAGCTTCATATTGTTAATAGTGTTAACTTTGACATGTACATTATACTGCTTTGTTAAAATCCATACACGTTATTGTTACTGTATTCCCTACTAGCTATTTATGTTACTGAAATTGTATTCTTCTGTATAAGTTGTACGTGGAGCTTTTCTCCCCGGGCCTCCACTGAAAATGGGCTCTCCTAGCCCCAGTGGACTTTCCTGGTAAACAAATGCAATAAGTAGTTTTACAGCAGTCCTTAATACTCCGTGACATATTCTCATTATTTAGACCAGCGGTTCCCAACCTTTTTTTGACTTGCGTACCCCTTGGCTGTCCATTTCCCTGAAATTGTACCCCTCGTATTGTTATTTTTAATAGTTGCTTTTATGTCCAGTGTATGTGTTGTAACTGATTACTAGTAAATTGTTTTTTATTATTAAATGTTAAGTGAACAAATGTGTGTGTGTGTGTGTATATATATATATATATATATATATATATATATATATATATATATATATATGTATATGTGTATATATATATATATATATGTATATATATATATATATATATATATATGTATATATGTATATATATATATATATATATATATATGTATAATTTCCAAAACTCAAAGATAAATAAGTTATAAAGTTATCATACAATTAAACATTTCAAACTTAAACATTTCAAACTGCACAAATAATTATTAAACAACTTTATCTTACATATATTTAGTGCGAGCTTTGTGCTTGTTTTGAGGCACATAGTTTTTTGAAATTTGGTTCAACTGATGAAAGGTGTTATCGTAAATCTGGAACTGCATTCAGCTTATTGCAGTATTTGTTTTTAATAAAGACATAAGAAGAGAGCTCTCTCTGCCAGTTCAGTACTTGTAAATGGCAAAAGAAACTTAAGGGCCTTGTCAGAAAGCTGCTCGTATTCTCTGCTGTTTGCCCAAAAGTTACTAAGGCAGTATCCTTTGAATTCAGCTTTTAAAGTACTATCAGCTGAAAGTTCAATCAACTTCTCTTTCTCTTTGACTGATAATTTAGCTGCCTGGACATATTGTTCTTTAGAAGGATTTGAAATCCAATAGTTTTCTTCAAGTTTGGGGTAGTATTTCTTGAAGTCCGATTTTAGCCCATTCAAGTGTTCCCAGGATAGATGAAGCTTGTTTTCAGATAAGAAATTTGCAGTGTTTCAAATACCTCAGGTTGGCCATTTTCAAGACATGACCTCCAAAAATCTATTTTTTTAATCCTCTATTCAATTTTGTCAGACACTGAAGATAGTTATCGAGCTCTTCTGAAGTGTCAAATTTAATTTGTTTATATTCTGGAAAATATCTGATAAATATGCAAGCGCCTGAAGCCAATTAGTCATGTAACTTGGAAGCAAAGAAGAAAGGATAGTCTTCACAAAAACACCTCGACTTCATGTCCAAGTTCAAACAGCTGGTTAAGTACTTCACCATGAGAAAGCCATCTTACTTCTGTATGAAGGAGCAAACTAGAATGAGGACTCATCATCTCTTCACACAGAGCTTTGAAAATTCTTGAGTTTGTGGACTTCAATTTTATAAAATTCGCCACTTTCACAGTTTCATCCAAAACGAGTTTTAATTCACCAGGAAGTTTCTTGCATGCTAAACTTTGTCTGTGGATGCAACAGTGGCTCCAACTTATATTGTGAGCTACCTTCATGACAAGACCACGAAGACCAGAGTAAATGCATGACACAGATTTGGCACCTTCAGTACATAATCCACAACAATTAGACCAATTAATCTCTTTTTCTTTGTAATAATAACTTTAAACATATCCTCACCTTTTGTGTGTTGATGACAAAGTAAAAGGTTTTCTTCAACTTCCTTATCTTTCAAATACCTTCCAATAACAAGCAAAATAGCACAATTGGCAACATCTGTGCTTTCATCAATTTGAATAGCGAAAATTTTACTGCTTTTAATTCTACCTGATGTTCATCGTGTTTCACTGTTGCAGCCATTTAACTTGAGTTATCCTGCTGGTAGGCTACCCTCAGTCGGCCTGAATTCCAAAGTCCTGGTCCGGCGTTGGTTTGCTGTCGCCTCTTCCCTGACATCAGTGCGCCAGGGGCATATAAGATGCAGCCGACGCCATTTTCTTCAGTCTTTTTTGCCATGCGGTGCCCGAAGCAAAAGCAATTCGCAAGTGCCGGTCGGCCGACTCCTGAGATTTTCGAAATTGAATTTCAGAATCAAAGTCTTCAATAAAGCTAAGTACCCCGTTGGGGAAACATTTTCTTGCTCCAGACTGATGTCGGTAAAAGTTAACAATTGTATTTCTTGTGGGAAGCAAATACCTCATAAGGATTTTCACTCTTACTGTATTCCTTGCCTAGGCCCTGACCACGACGTTGCTAATTGTCGGTTTTGTGCTAGATTCAACCAACGCACTATTAAGCGTCCGTTTGATTTTGCTTTACATTACTTTGGTCAAGGTTTAACTACATAATGCTGTCAGAACAACCGACGACCGGAATTCATAAAAAACGCAAAGACAAAGAAAGGACAGGCATCGGAGGTCCAAAACCAACGACGAAGCCTCTTCTAGGCCAGTCGCCAGTTCTCAGTGAGGCACTTTCACAGCCCCTGACAACCCGCTACCTCAGAGCCACAGGCCGCCTCCGACTCCCACGTGGAGACAACTAAGCCTCTGGAAACTCAAGGTATTGGGCCTACGGAAACTATTCCCTCAGATGGGTCTAGAGCCGCTGAGCAGGCATCGGCTTCTGAGGGTGTTTTCAGACCTTCACAGCTTACTATCAAGT
This sequence comes from Protopterus annectens, assembly GCF_019279795.1. Classification (NCBI taxonomy): domain Eukaryota; kingdom Metazoa; phylum Chordata; order Ceratodontiformes; family Protopteridae; genus Protopterus; species Protopterus annectens. The sequence goes on along the minus strand of NC_056725.1, from coordinate 1,873,773,745 downwards.
CCACTTCAGCAGCCAAGGCAAAGTCTAAAACACCATTAAAGACAAAGAAACAAGTACAGCATTCTCCTGGACAGTCATCCATGCCAAAGAAACAGATGCTTAAAATGGCCGAGGACCTAATTACTTTGATCGGGGGTTCCCATCCCCCTAATGATAAAAGGCCTAGGCAAGACACTGACTATGACTCCTCTGACCAGGTTTCTATTTCCTCTGTTTCCTCTTCAGAACAGGGATATTCTCTTCCTCCCTATGAGGACTCTGATACTGAAGAATCTATCCCTTCAGCCTCTCCTCCTGAGGATTACTCTTTTGGGGAAACCTTACACACAATGAGGGAGCATTTTCAGTGGGAGAGCCAGGATTATTCAGAATCTAAGAAAAGGCTCAGAGACTTTCTTTTGCTGCCTCAGAACAGGCCCCTTGTTATCCCTCCTGTACTAGATATTGTTGATGATGTTTTCTCTGAATCCAGTTTGTCTCCAAATTCTTTACCCCCTGCACCTGTCAATCCAGATAGCTACTACAAGGTCCCAGACTCTCATAAATTTCTTTATAAAATCCCTGCTGCTGACCCAGAAACAATTTTTCAGGGTCCCAAAGGGGTCAAGGCTTCCACTGCAAAAAAACTATTCCCTCAGATAAGGATTCTAGCGCACTGGATAGATGGGGGAAAAAAGTCTACACTTCTGCTACTTTAGCTGTAAGGGCTTTAAACTGTCAGTTTCACATGCTTAAATATCAACAATATCTAATGTCTTTGCTAAAACAGAAAATGCTTACAAGCTCAGAATGTCCTGACAATAAGGAAATACAGGATTTATTGCATGCAGCTGAACAAGTGGGAAAGCATACTCTGCAATGTGGTTTTGATTCACTAGATGCTTCTTGCAGAGCCGCAGTTACAGGTTCTGTCATTCGAGGGCATGCTTGGTTAAAAGAACAAAGTTTACCTGATCATGCTAAAGCAAAATTATTGGATGCTCCATTACAGCATGATACTTTGTTTGGTGTTGAGGCAGAAGAGGTGTTAAAGAAAATGGAGGATAAAGCAAAATCAATGCAGACAGTAAAGGATTTCTTACAGGTTCAACCACCTAGATTTAGCAGGAACTGGCCTTCAAAAATTGGTCCTTTCCAGTGTCAGACACGCCACAAAGAGGCAGATACAGACACCCAAGAGGCAGATCTCAGCCCCAAGGCTCATACAGACCTAAACAATGGGGTGCTGCATCCCCCAAAGGCGGAGAAGACAAATCACAACCTTATAGGAAACCGTCCCAATGACTTCCCTCTACAAAAGCCAAGCACTTATCTTTTGACAGCACCCTTAGGGGGGAAAACTAGCACTCTTCTCACAATTTATTATTTTATTTATTTATTTTACATTTGTTAACCGGGAAATTCCAACTGGACCAGGTCCATTTTCAGCGGAGGCCCGGGGAGAAAAGCTCCAACATCAAGTTATACAAATACAGTACATCCAGCATAATACACAAAACAGGTTACATCATGTATGCTGAGCATAGTAATATAACAAGAATTAATAAAAACACTCCAGGTAAAAGATCTAGAACATGGGTAAAAAGACAATGTCAGTCATACTTTGGTAAGAAAAGAAAATATATCAAGTAATATTCTACAGTTAAAAGTAACCTTTCAGATGACCAAGCCTACAGGGGATCAGAGCTCCAGCATGTGATCAGAGAGGAAATTGGGGAGTTAGTAGTAGTATGGGTAGGGTTATGTGATACAAGGGCATAACCATGTACTAAGAAGGTGCGATTTGAGGGAGTTTTGAATATGGATGTGGAGGGGGCAGTGGACACAGATAGGGGAAGAGAGTTCCAATTTCTGGCAACGGTGTGGGAGTAGAGCGCTTTCCCTGCATTATTGTTAGCCTTGGTGATGGAGAGGAGAGATTTTTCACTGGATCATAGGTATCGGTTTGTAGTATAGATAGTAAGTAGGTTGGATAATGAGGAGTTTTTTTCAGGATATTTGAGAATATTGTAGGCTGTGCCCAGCTGGTGATAGTTAAGTAGCTGTGGTAGCTCAAGCCATTTTAGTTCTTTTAGTGCAGCACAGTGATGGGTTCTATAGGTTGAGTTAGTAGCAAACTTGGCTATTTTATTGTAACATGATTCTAGTTTGTCTAGGTCACATTGTCTGATTTGGGTAAAGATTGGTGCTGCGTATAATAGAGTTGAGAGGAGGTGGCTTTGTGCAAGAGTGACTCTTGCTTTTTGTGAGAGAAAGGACTTATGCCTGTATAGGGAGCCTAGTTTTTTGTGTACTAGTTTTTATGGTATGTGAGATGTGAACATCAAAGTGGAGATTATTGTCTATTTCAATGCCCAGAAGTTTGGTGTGGTTAGAGGGGGAGATGGTGGTGCCGTCCTTAGATGTTATGGTAGAGGGGTTTTTTTTATCTGTTTAGGGGTAAATAGTAGCAGTTTTGTCTTTTTGGGATTTAGAATTAGTTGGATCCCAGATATCCATTTTTCTACTGAGATAAAGGTATCTTGAGTGAGTGAGTGTAGGATGGTGGGAGATGAGGCAGAGCAGATCAGAGTTGAATCATCTGCATATTGTATGAGTGTGGCATGTTGTGTAGAGCATTTGATGTTGTTTGTGAAAATAGAGAACAGCGGGCCCCAGTATAGAGCCCTGTGGGACCCCTATGGTGGTTGGAAGTTGTGTAGACAGAGTTCCTTTCCACTGGACTGATTGTTGCCTGTCAGACAAGTAGCTTCTGAACCAGGCTATAGTAGAGGGAGGTGAAGGATAATGATGTTAGTGAGTCTAGTAGAATGGAGTGGGAGACCACATCAAATGCTTTTGAGAGGTCTAGGAAAATGGCTGATACATATTTGTTATCATTCCTGTGAAGGTTTATATAATTAGTGAAAGATAGTAGGGCTGTGGTAGTGCTGTGATGTGGACGGAAACCGTGTTGTGTGGTAGATAGATTGTGTGTTAAGAAATGTCATCACTTGCAAGTGGATGCATTTCTCTAGAATTTTGGATAAGGGGCAAAGGATGGCAATAGGTCGGTAGTTGGAGAATTCATAAGAATTGTCTCCTTTATGGAGAGGAATGATGCAAGATACTTTCCAGAGTTTGGGTATGTAGGATTCTAGTATGGAGCGGTTGATAAGGATGGAGACAGGATATGATAAGGAGTCACTAGCCATTTTTAGATATGCAGCAGGTATGTTATCAGCTGCTAGTGTGGTTGGCTTTAGTTTTAGGAGAAGTTTTTTGATAGTTGAGGTGGGCACTAGTGATAGGCTGAAAGAGGGGGTGGTGTGGAATGGGTTAGGTTGTGACTGAGGTAGACTGTTTTTGGTTATTTGACTGGACAGGGCTAAGATGGATTTAGTAAAATGGTTATTAAATTGAGAAGCTATGTCTAGGGTATTGTTAGAGTGGGTGCTGGGGTTGTGGTTTTGCCTGGCTTTAGTAGGGAGTTAATGACATGCCAGAATTTTTGTGGACTATTTGAATATTTCCTTTGGGCGCTAAGAAAATAGTTTTGTTTGTTTATTTTGGATTCAGCCTTGGCCTTGTTTCTAAGCTGTTGATAGTATTGTCTGGAGCTAGGGGTTTTGTCCGTTTTCCAGATTTTCCAGGCTTTATCTCTAGCTTTTAGTAAGGCTCTCGTGTCCCTATTTAGCCAGGGTGCGTAGTTGGTTTAACTCTGATCTTTCTGCTGGGAGGTAGACTATTAAGGATGTTAGAGAAGGTAGTATTGAAGTAGTCTACTGCTTGGTCTAACCCGAGTGTCCATAGTGGTTCTCAGTTGCAGTGGCTTAGGACAGTATTTAGGTATCGTGGGGTAAGGTTACGGTCATCTCGTACAAATTTGTAGACTACTGGTTTGGGGTGATTGGAGTGTTTCTGGAGTAGGAAGGTGGGGAGATGATCACTTAAGTCATCTGGGAAGCAGCCTACTGTATAGTTTTGTTTGGGATAGTTGGTTAGTGTCCAGTCCAGTATGGATTCTCTCTTTGTTTTCTCATCTATTCTAGTTGGTTCTTTAATTAGTTGAGAGAACCTATATAGATTGATATGTGTAGAGGGGCTGCTGGAGTTATAGGTTGCCCAGTCAGTGTTAAGGTCTCCTAGTAGGATCGTTTCCTGAGGTAGATTGTCCTTTGTCCAGTGTAGGATGTCTTCTATTATGAGCGAGTTGTTGCTTGGTGGTATGTAGCAGCATATTATATTGATGATCTTGATGTTTCTTATGGATAGGACAGAAAACAGGACTTCAGCATTTTGAAAAGTGGGTGGTGTGGTGTGCAGGAGCTGGAGGTTAAGGGTGTTTTTAAAGAGAATCACCCAGGACAAATGGGTACTGTATATTGTTTTTCAAGGTTACAGGTTCCACTTTCCCACCCTACCAAGGTCAAAAGGTATGCCAGACCTGCTACAAAACCAATGGGCAGAGGCACAAAAACAAATTTCTGCTCTCATGGACATGAGAGCTATTCAAAAAGTACCACAGCAAGAACAGGGGCAAGGATTTTACTCAAGACTTTTCTTGGTACCTAGAAAGGACAAAGCCTGTAGACCAATACTGGACCTGTCAGTTTTAAATGCTTTCCTGGATGTTCCAAAATTCAAAATGTTGACACTGCAGCAACTTCTACCCATGCTGGGCAAGAAGGCTTGGCTAGTTACTTTGGACCTCAAAGAGGCATACCTGCATGTCCCAATCAGACAATCTTGCAGAAGATACATCAGATTCATAGCTGGCTCAATGCATTCCCAATTCTCTGCACTGCCCTTTGGCTTATCTACTGCGCCCAGGGTCTTCACAAAATGCCTGGCACCAGTAGTTGCATTTTGCAGACAAAAAGGAATTCAAATATATAACTACTTGGACTACTGCCTTATTCAAGCAGAGAGCAAGGACGTTCTACTAAAGCATCTGGTGTTTGTAAAAGAATTACTAATTTGCCTGGGGTACACAGTATACGAAAAGAAATCAAAACTAGTGCCCTCTCAAGAGATAATATTCCTGGGTGCAAGCTTAAATACAACTGCCCAGATGGCTTATCTCATGCCAGACAAGCAAAGGCAACTGACTCATTACTTTCAAATGATGGCAACAAAGATCCAGCTACCTGCAAGAAAAATTCTGCAGGCCTTGGGCTTCATGGCATCTTGCATTCTGCTAATTCCATATGCAAGACTGCATATGAGGAAGCTACAATGGTACCTAAAAAGTGTTTGGACTCAACATTGCCACAGCCTGGAAGCAATAATAACTCTTATTCCCTGCCTGCAACAGGAGTTTTGATGGTGAGCATTGGCCTGTCACCACAACAAGGGACAGCCTTTCACTTAACCCACAGCCAGGCAGTCACTAACAACAGATGCATCGGATTATGCCTGGGGGGCACACATGGCAGGAAAATGTATTCAGGGCACGTGGCCCAAGGACCAAATGCATCTGCATATCAATCAAAAAGAGATGCTAGCTGTTCAGAATGCCCCGACAGCCTTCAAGGACCTACTACATCCAGGACAACTATTACTAAAGACGGACAATACTACAGTTATGTGGTACATAAACAAGCAAGGGGGCACACATTCCTACCCCCTCTGCAGGCAAGCCATGACTTTGTGGAACACAGCACTGACCTGTCAAGTACATCTGCAGGCACAATTCCTGCCAGGAAAGAAAAATACTCTGGCAGACGAACTAAGCAGAAACCTCATGGATCCTCACAAGTGGAAACTAAATCCACAGGTCTTCAGCATGAAAACAAAGAAATGAGGATGCCCAGACATAGATCTCTTTGCCTCCCCTCACAACTACAGAGATTCTGCACAAGGACTTAACCCTCACAAGCATGGAAAGTAGTGGATGCTCTATCTTTCAGCTGGAAAACCTTAACAGTTTATGCCTTTACACCACTGCCTCTCCTTCCCAAGGTGCTCCTAAAAGTCAGACAAGAGAAGCCAAAAATGATTTTGATTGCCCCAGACAAGCACTGGTACCCAATCCTAAAGAGCTTGTCTCAAGGCCCAGCCTGGACTTTACCTCTAATTCCTCATCTTCTGACTCAACAAAACCATCAGATCCTGCACAGCCAACTCAGAACTTTAAATCTGACTGCATGGTGGATAATATAGCCACTCAGAACACACCTCTCTCTAAAGCTGTTATTGATGTCATTTTGGAAGCCAGGAGGCCCAGCACCAGGAAATCTTATGCAGAAAAATGGAAGAGATTCTGTGCTTGGAACCAGGCACATGGACTTGAACCACTTGTTGCAAATATTCCTCAGATTTTACAATACCTAACTGAGATGCTGGACAAAGTCTTATCCTTCTCATCAATTAAGATTCATGCCTCTGCCATTTCAGCTCATTACAATACGGAACCTCCTATTTTCTCTCATCCACTGCTAAGACAGTACCTCAGAGGGGCAAAAAACATAAGACCCCCAAGGAGAACACCGATACCTACATGGGACCTCAACTTTGTCTTAGAAAAGCTCACACTACCTCCTTTTGAGCCAGCCAATACAGTTGACATACAATTCTTACCATGGAAAATTGCTCTGCTCCTAGCAATAACTTCAGCAAGAAGAGTCTGAGTTGCAGGCATTAATGGCAGTGGAACCTTTTTATCATTTTTCATTCGGACAGGGTTTCTCTAAGGACATACCCAACATTTATGCCAAAGGTAGTATTCAGTGTGGCTCTTAACCAAACCATTCATTTGCCAACATTTTATCCAAATCCCCAGAATAAAGGGGAAAGACTTCTGCACTCAATGGATATGCACAGGCAGCTGCGCTTCTACTTGGACAAAACAAAAGCTTTCAGAAAAACTGAGCAACTGTTTGTAGGATATGCTGCAGGATCACAAGGAAAGGCTATCTCAAAGCAGACTATTTCAAAATGGATAGGACACTGTATTTGTTTCTGCTATGCACAGCATGGCAAGTCAGTGCTTAAGAATATTAGGCCACATTCTACCAGGGCAGCAGCCACTTCAGCAGCCTTTCTCGGAGGAGTACCAACCAAGGAAATTTTGGAGGCTGCAACTTGGAGTTCAGTGCACACTTTCACCAAGCATTATCACTTGTCTCTACTCTAAATCCAGAGCAGGCTTTGCCACTGCAGTTCTGCAGGACCTCATAGCCACTCCTAATCCTATTTAGAGCCAGCCGCCCTACGTCAGCTTTGGGATTCAACCCAAGTGTAGTGACTGCAGCAGTGAAACACGATGAACATAGTACAGTTGTGTACCTACCATAAATGTAGATGTTCGAGTGTATTTGCTTTGCTGGGACTTTTCTATGCTTCTCTATCCTATACAACCTATGTGGTGTATTTGCTTGTAGATGAAGGTATTGTTTTTATTTTACTGCATGTTTTTATAAGCAATATATATTGCCTACCTTATTGGAGGCACCTGACATCTGGGGCAAGAAAAACTGAAGAAAATGGCGTCTGCTACATTTTGTATACCCCTGGCGCACTGATGTCAGGGAAGAGGCAACAGCAAACGACGCCAGACCAGGACTTTGGAATTCAGGCCGACTGATGGTAGCCTGCCAGCAGGATAACCCAAGTGTAATGACTGCAACAGTGAATACACTCGAACATCTACATTTATGGTAGGTACACAACTGTACTTTACTGTCATCAGAACATCATCAGACATATCTTCAGTTCTTCGAGATTTTGTATTGTTCGAAAGAGGGATGGTCATTTTTCCCATATGTACTTCTCCAAGCACACATCGAACGGAATCTGTTATACAGGGAGATTAGATTCTCAGCTATAGTATGATTTTTTACCACATTTTGCGATACAGTAACTAGCTTCAACTGTGTTTTTGTAATCTTTGCTACCTGACAGGATGTATGATGTCAGATTCGATCTTTTATTTTCTGCTAACTGTTTGAAAAAAAATATATTCCTTGTTTTTATAGTTAGCATGTTTCGTTTCTAAATGTAAACGTAGGGAAGGTTTTGCGCTACCATTTGACAGCACTTCCCCACACACCACGCATTGGGGCTTAGGACAGTCTTCACTTCCCACATAGGAAAATCCATATTTCTTCTATTCATCACAGTACTTTCCCTCTTAGAGAAACTAAGGACTGTGTCTAGTGTTTTGCACCAAAATGTTGGACGTCTTGAGAAGTACTCTGATCACTTCCATGTCATGCTTCAGCTCTTTTGTTGTGCTGGGTGTCTGCCACTTATCCATCAGAATATCTAGTAATAAGACAATTACTGAATTACTACACGAAAGCAAAATGCATGTAAATTTGCCCCCCCCCAGTCATTCCAGTCTCCCATTACTTGGCTATTTCCCCACTTCTCCCCTTTTTCCATAAAAACTGTTCAAAACTGTCAGTGTGCAAACTTTTTTCTTCTCAATGATTACAGATATTTGGATTTAATTTAAAACTTTTATTTCAAATTTTATAGCACAAACACTGATAGACATTTGATAAACAATGTTAAGTCTCACAAGGAAAACAGACATTAAAACTTCTCTACCTTGAAACTCACATTCACTGAATCAGCATGGAAACCCACATTCAAAGAAAAGATAGCTCAGATGGCTTAGTGGAAACTTGCTGTGGCTATGGTGTGCAAGGTCCTGGGGTCAAGACTTGCAAGGGCAGCTCAAAATGCATCTGGCCAGTGGAGGATTAAGATTAACTTTGGGTAGTTTTCAAATCAGTCCACATGAGGATCTTAGAGCCTGCTGCTAACAAACAACTTTATATTTCAGAGTGCATGTTCACCCAAAAGTCATACAACAGACCACTATTAAAAAATACATTAAATACGTATCTTGCCAAACAAAAGTAATTAAAGTAATGTAATTATTGACGTATATCTCTCTCTAATTTCTAAACTAAGCATCAAGTGTGTCTTGGCAAGTAATACAAATCAAGTCTGGAAAGGACCAATTTATTTCCACACACCGTGCAAAGTAGAAGCCAACATATCTACAATAATAAAAAGGAGGATAGCTAGAGAGCATTACCTAGCAACTATCAAATCTTCCTTAACCCTCGTTATCACTTGCAAGGGAAAGATCACACATCAAACAGAAATTAAAGGGCAATTCCTAGCAAATTATTGGGTCATATGCTTTTTTGCGCCTGCTGTCACAAAAAAAGCAAAAGAACTCTTAGTAAATACTAACCACATCCAGGTTCATACACATGTTATAAACTAGTTGCCTTCCAAGAAGTTAATTCCCTTGGTCTACAAACGTATCAGCAAGAGTTAGATGTTCTTCGTGTTTCACTGTTGCAGCCATTACATTTGGGGTAATCTGCTGGCAGGTTGCCCTCAGTCGGACTGATTAGCAAAGTCTTGGGTCCTGCGTTGGTTGCTGTCCCTTCTTCCATGACGTCAGGTCGTCAGGGGTATAAAACATGCAGCTGACGCCATTTGCATCACTTTCTTGCCGCGCAGTGCCTGAAGCAGAAGCAGTTTGCAAGTGCCGGTCAGCCAACTCCTGAAGTTTCCATTTTCGAGTTTCAGAACCAAAGTCTTCAACTAAAAGCGAAGTACCCCGTCGGGGAAACTTTTTCTTGCTCCTTACCTATGTCAGTAAAAGTTAATAATTGCATTACTTGTGGGAAGCAAATACCTCATAAGGAATTTCATCTGTACTGTATTCCCTGCCTAGGCCCTGACCACAACTTACCTTGCTGTCGGTTTTGTGGTAAATTTAATCAATGCACTATTAAACGTGTGTATTTTTGCTTCTTAATACTTTGGCTCATGATTTAATTATCCAGAAATGTCCTCCGTTAGCAGTCCGATTACCGGAATACCTAAAAAACGCAAGGAAAAAGAGACAGGCCGTCGAGGTCCAAAACTGACAACAGCACTTCTCCTAAGCCAGTCACCAGTTCGCCGGTACTCAGTGAGGCGCTTTCGCAGCCTCTGATACCCACTACTTCTGATTCGCAGGCCTCTACTGAGAACCATTCAGAGTCAGGTATGTCATGAGATGCTTCAATTATGGAACCCGCGGATGTCTCTACCTTAGATGGGTCTGGAGCCGCTGTGCAGGCACCGGCTTCTGAGGGTGATTTCAGGCCTACAAGATTGGTATATCAGACCGACACTTTCAAAACTAAGGCCAAAATCTAAATCTATGTCTAAAAAACTGATGCCTGGGCCACATGTGCAGGCCCCTATGCCTAAAAAAACAAATAATCAAAAGGCTGAAGATTTAATTTCTCTGATCAGAGGTAGCCAACCCTCTTCTTCTAAGAGGCCTAGGCAAGACATTGATTATGAATCTTCTGAAGAAGATTCTGTTTCTTCTAACTCTTCTAATGAACAGGATTTGTCTGTACCTACTTATGAGGACTCTGATGCAGAAGATTCCATTCCTTCTGCTTCTCCCCCTGAGGATTTTTCTTTTGGGGAAACTTTACATACCTTAAGGGAACATTTCCACTGAGAAAGTCAGGATTTCTCTGAATCTAAAAAGAGACTTGGGGATTTTCTTCTTCCTCAGCATAGACATTTGGCTATACCTCCTGTTCTAGACATTGTTGATGATGTTTTTTGAGAATCTAGTATGGCTCCTGATTCTCTGCCTCCGGCTCATTGTAAGCCAGACAGATACTACAGGGTTTCTGACTCCCACAAATTCCTTGTCAAAACTCCTATTGCAGATCCTGAAACCATTTCTCAGGACTCCAGGGGCATTAAGGCCTCTACTGCTAAAAATCCTACCCCTTCTGATAGAGATTCCAGGGCGCTGGATAGATGGGGTAAGAAGGTTTACACTTCTGCAACCTTGGCAATCAGGGCTTTAAACTGTCCATTTCATTTACTTAAATATCAACAGCATATCATGGGACTGCTTAAAAAGAAAATTATGTTAATTTCTGACTGTGGAAAATACAGATGTACAGGATTTATTGCATTCAGCTGAACACGTTGGAAAACAAACTTTGCAATGTGGTTTTGATTCTTTGGAGGCCTCTTGAAGGGCTGCTGTAACTGGGTCTGTGCTAGGAAGGCATGCTTTGCTCAAAGAGCAAACTCTGCCTGATCATGTTAAAGCAAAATTGTTGGTTGCTCCTTTACAACAGGACAGTCTCTTTGGTAATAAGGCTGAAGACGTTTTAAAAAAGATGGAAGATAAAGCTAAATCTATGCAAACTGTGAAAGATTTCTTACACGTGCAACCTCCAAGGTTTAGTAGGCACTGGCCTACTAAGAACTGGTCCTTTCCAGTTCCTTCGAGGGCCACTCAAGTCAAACCCAGACATTCCAAAGGCTCCAGGTTTCAGTCACAAGGGACTTTTAGAACAAAACAATGGTGTGCCTCCACCTCCAAATCTGGAAATAACCAGGCACCTCCCTATGGTAAACAGTCTCAATGACTTCCCTCTACACTTACCAAGCACTTACCTTTTAGCCGCCCTTTTGGGGGGGAAAACTGGTGCTTCATGCAAGAAACTGGCAACTTATAACCCAGGAACAATGGGTTTTAAATATAGTGTCCTAGGAATACAGATTTCATTTCCACATGTTGCCAATCCCAAACGGATGGCCAGAGGCCCAGAAACAAGTACTGTTCCTCATGAACATGGGGGTATTCAATGAGTATCAGAAGAGGAAAGGGGACAAGGATTCTATTCAAGACTTTTCCTGGTAGCCAGAAAAGACAAATCATGGCGTCCAATGCTGGACTTGTCTACTCTAAACACTTTTCTAGACATTCCAAAGTTCAAGATGCTGACTCTTCAACAGTTATTTCGTATGCTAGGCAAAAATGCCTGGTTGGTAACTCTAGACTTAAAAGAGGCTTACCTGCATATCCCAGTCAGGGGAATCTTGCAGAAGATCCCTCCGCTTCAAAGCAGGCTACTTGCATTACCAGTTCTCTGCACTGCCCTTTGGCTTATCTACTGCACCCAGGGTCTTCACAAAGTGCCTGGCTCCAGTAATTGCATTTTGCAGGCAAAGAAATATTCAAATCTATCCATACATGGACGATTGTCTAATTCTGGCAGAAAACAAGGACATTCTTCTAAAACATCTGGCGTTTGTAAAATGGGTTCTAACTTGTCTAGGGTACACCATAAATGAAAAGAAATCACATCTGGTTACCCTCTCAAATAATTACATTCCTGGGTGCAAGCTTGAATACAACTGCCCAGATGACTTACCTTACGCCAGAAAAGCAAATTTAATTGACGACTTTCTTCATACAGGTGGCCACAAAAACCGTGCTATCTGCAAGACAAATTCTGTAAGCCTTGGGGTTCATGGCCTCCTGCAGTCTACTAATTCCATATGCAAGACTGCATATGAGTAAACTTCAATGGCACTTAAATAGTTTATGTAGTCAACATTCACAGCCTGGAAACAATGATTCCTGTTGTACCTTGTCTGCATCTAGAGTTCCTATGGTGGGCAGAGGCCTGCCACCAAAACAAGGGACTGCCATTCACTCCGCTCCCTGCCACCCAAACCCTGACTACAGACGCATCAGGCTGTGCTTGGGGAGCTCATCTGGCAGGGAAGTGCATTCAGGGCAAATGGAGCCCAAATCAATTGCACCTACATATCAGTCAGAAAGAGATGCTAGCTATACAGAATGTACTGACAGCCTTCAAGGGATTACTTCATCCAGGACAACTACTGATAGACAGACAACACCACAGTTATGTGGTACATAAACAAGCAGGGGGGTATACACTCCTACCCCCTTTGCAGACTAGCCATGGCATTGTGGAACACAGCCTTGACCCATCAAATACAACTACAAGCTCAATTCCTGCCAGGAAAGCTAAGTACTCTGGCAGACTAACTAAGCAGAAATCTTATGGACCCACACGAATGGAAACTGGAACCACAAGTTTTCAACATGTTGACACACAAATGGAGGAGCCCAGACGTAGATCTTTTTGCCTCACCCCAGAACTATCAGTTGGACAAATTCTGCACAAGAATTCATCACAAAAAAGCTTGGAAAGTGGATGCTCTATCATTCAGCTGGAAAACCTGTCAGTCTGTTTTTTTCCCCCTCTGCCTCTGCTCTCCAAAGTTCTACTAAAAGTCAAACTGGACAAACCAAAAATGATTCTGATTGCTCCAGACTGACCTCGCCAACACTGTTACCCACTCCTGTGCAATGTGTCACACCTTCCTCCGTGGCACCTGCCTCAGACACCTTACCTACTGTCTCAGCAGAACTACCAAATTCTGCACACTCTGCTCCAAACTTTAGCCACGCTGAAAGATTCAATCAATTTCACCCTTGGCCATCCCTCAGCAAACCTGTGATGGATGTTATTTTGGAGGTTAGAAGGCCTAGCACTGGAAAATCTTATGCTGACAAATGGAAAAGATTCTGTGCCTGGAACCAGTCGCAAGGAATAAGCACAGCAATGCCCAATATTCCTCAGATTCTGCAATACTTAACTGAGATGCTTCACAAGATCCTATCCTTTTCTTCCATAAAAATCAATTTCTCTGACATTTCAGCTCATTACAGCACAGAACCTCCCCTCTTCTCTCATCCTCTGCCAAAGCAGTATCTCAGAGGGGCCAAAAATTTAAGACCTCCCAGGAGAGCACCAACTCCTGCATGCGACCTCAATTTTGAGCTAGCTGCTACTGCAGACCTAAAATTTCTCTCCTGGAAAGTGGCTTTCCTTTTAGCAGTCACTTCAGCTAGAAGGATTTTAGAATTACAGACTCTTATGGCAGTGGAGCCTTTCATTATTTTTCATCCGGACAGGGTGGCTCTCACGACCAGTCCTCCTTTCATGCCTAAGGTGGTATCCAGTGTGGGTGTTAATCAGACCATTTGTCTGTCAACTTTCTTTCCCAATCGACAGAACAAGAGCACATTCTGCATTCATTGGATGTACACAGACAACTTAGATTCTACTTAAACAGGACAAAATCTCTAAGAAAATCTGAACTATTGGTGGCATTTGCTGCAGGGGCAGAGGGAAAGGCTATTTCAAAGCAGACTATTTCCAAATAGATAAGCCATTGTATTCATTTCTGCTATATGCACCATGGTAAACCTATCCCCAAGGGGATCAGATCTCATTCCACCAGGGCTTGTATCTACTTCTGCAGCCTTTCTCAGAGGGGTTCCTACCAGAGACATTCCAGAAGCTGCTACCTGGAGCTCATTTCATACGTTCACCAAACATTACCATTTACCTCTCTTCTCCAAATCCAGAGCTGGCTTTGCCACTGCTGTCCTGCAGGGCCTTATAGCTACTCCTAATGCTGTATAACTCCATCCTCCCAACCATAGCTTTGGGATTCTACCCAAATGTAATGACTGCAACAGTGAAACTCGAAGAACATAGTGCAGTTGTGTACACTTACCATAAATGTAGATGTTCGAGTGTATTCACTGTTGCAGTCCTGGTTACCCACCCTCCAACCCCCTGTTTTTCTCTTGCTATACCTCTCCTTGTTCTATGCTTAAAAGCTTTTTTGGTGTATTTGCTTTTGTTTGGAGGTATAATTTTTGTGTTTTAAATTGTATACATATTTATATATATATATATTGCTCCCCATCTGGGGGGCACCTGACATCTGGGGCAAAAAAAACTGATGTAATGGCGTCGGCTGCATGTTTTATACCCCTTATGTCATGGAAGAAGGGACAGCAAACGACACAGGACCCAAGACTTTGTTAATCAGGCCGACTGAGGGCAACCTGCCAGCAGATTTACCCAAATGTAATGACTGCAACAGTGAATACACTCGAACATCTATTTATGGTAAGTGTACACAACTGTACTTACAAATGAGTGCCGGTCGGTCGCAACCAGAGTTTGAATTTCATCTGAAAACATCTAAAGCTAAGTATCATGCTGGTTGACCCTCTTTTCTTTTACTAACCGATGTCCGAAAAAGTTAACAATTGTTTGGCCTGTGGAAAGCAGATCCCACACTGAGACTTCCATTTTTACTGCGTTACTTGTTTAGGCCCAGACCACGACATCCCCCGTTGCCAATTTTGTACCGTCTTTAATGTGACAACCATTCACCATAGAGCCCTTATTCTAGCCAGTTATTTTCATGTTCCATCTTCGCATTCCGATATGGCGTCTGTCAGCCAACAATCTGCAGACATTCAGAAAATACACAGATTAGGATAGAGGCAGACCACACAAGGCTAAGCCTTCTGACGACACTACTGTTAAGCAGGTCGTCAGGTCTCCAGAATTCAGTGAGGCGCTTTCGCAGCCCCTGATGCCCGATTCGGTATCTATGCAGGCGTCTACCGAGACCCTTTCTGAGTCCAGTATGCCGTAGAAGTTGTCTTAGTCATCTGAGCCTTTGGCGGTCTCTGCCTTGGTTGGGTCTGGAGCCGCTACGCAGACACCGGCTTATGAGGAGGCATTTCGCACTACCGAATCCAGACAAAAGCGACGTCTTCTCATCTGACTACCATTTCTTTCAAGCCAAGGGATTCTCGCATGCCTAGAAGCCAGGCCACGCCTAAATCTGCTTACAGCCACCATCTTGCTCCTGCTCCTGCTCCAAGCACAAATGCTCAAAATGGCGGAGGATCTCATCTCCCTTATCCGGGGTAGTCAGGCCACAGCTTCTAAAAGGAAAAGGCACCCTTCTCCAGAAATTGACATAACGGATTGTGAAGAATCTGACTATTCAGATTTTGAAGAGGAACAGCAGCCTCTTTCTGCTTATGAGGATTCAGATGCAGAGGAGTCCATCTCTTCTGCCTCCCCTTTAGAGGACCTTTCCTTTGGGGGAACCCTTCACACCATCGAACATTTCCAGTGAGAATCTCTGGACTTGCCCCAGTCTAAGAAAAGACTTGGAGAGTTTCTGGACATGCTCCAGCACAGACCCTTGGCCATCCCCCCTATTTTAGAAGTGGTGGATGATGTTTTCCATGAATCCAGCTTAGCCCGACTTCCTCCCACCTGCCCCCAGTAAACCTGACAGGTGTTACACAGTACCGGATTTTCACAAATACCTGTACAGAAATCCTGCTGCAGACCCAAAGGGCATTACTCCTGGACCTAAAGGAGCTAAGACTAGTTCTGCCAAGAATCCTGTTCTTGTAACAAGGACTCCAGAGCTCTGGACAGATGGGGTAAAAAAGTATACACCTCTGCAACCTTAGCTGTCAGGGCACTCGACTGTCAGTTCCATATGTTAAAATATCAGCAACACACTTTGGAACTATTAAAACAAAAGATTTCTACCGTGTTCATCGTTTTTCACTGTTGCAGTCCTTACAAAATGGATTATCTGTCTCCCGGTAGCCCACAGTCGGCCAGAATACCAAAGTCCTTGGTATATGACGTCAGCTGCCTTCGGTTTTAAGCCTGATGTCGGGTACAAAGGGAAGGCAGCAGACGCCATTTCCTCAGTCTTTCTTGCCGCGGAGCCCAAAGCAGAAGCAGTTTACATGAGTGCCGTTCGGCCGAGTACCTTCTTTTTGTATTCCGACTGCTAAGTTGAAGACATCCTCAGATAAGTACCCCATTGGGGACCATCTTTTCTTGCTTTAACGAATGTCAGAGAAAGTTAACTGTCTTGCCTGTGGAAAACAGAATGTTAAGTTGTCTATCTCGCCTTCATTCTTGCTGGTTGGGTTCGGAGGTGATCCTCGGCTCTGACTCTGCCATCTTCAAAAGCTCGAGAGCTACTTACTGGCTCGAGGCCCCCCAATATCCCATGATGCCTGGCGCTAGATACTCAGATCTCATTTGCCGCTTCTGCTGCGAGGTTGCTTTTACCAGCTCAGGTCATTTTTCATTTTTATTGTTAGTGTGTAAAAAATTGTTTATATTATAGTTGGTGTTTAGAATAGTGTACTTACAGTAGCTGTAGTTACCTATTTGTATTTAGTCTCCTTCCCTTGAAAACTCGTTTTCTTGTTAGAGTCCCCCCCCCCCCTGTTTCTTCTCTTAAAGGTAGCCATTTTTAGTTAGAGGCTAATCCTTGTTTTCAATTTTTATGTAGTAGTATTAGAAATCGTGGTAGATTAGTAGGTCTATTTACTTTTTCTTGGATAATAGTGTGTGTGTGTGCTTTTAGGGTGTGGTAACTTGTGTTGAGTGTGTGTGTTTTTACTAGTTACCTACTTCTCCTTTGTTACTTTTTTCTCTGTAAATTGATCTTTCCTTTTACAGGAATGTCTAAAGATACGAAAGTATCTGAATTCAAGAAGTGTGACTCATGCTGTCAGAAGATGTCACTGACAGATGGTCACACTTCTTGTGTCTACTGTTTGGGCACCCTACACCTGCAGGACTCTTGTTCGATGTGTCACGCCTTTAGTCCAAGAGTCCTGCAGGAGCATAGGAATAAACTAATCCTTAGGGGTTTGCTCAGACCTGAAGGGTCACCGGCTAAGGCGCAGTCAGTGAAACCCTCTAAGCGAACGAAGCCGCCGGCTCCCAGTTTGGAGCCGTCGTCAGGTGTGGCATCTGCTTCAACTTCGGTTCTGACTGGAGCCGAAGTACCTATCTCCCAGTCAACTTCAGTTCTGACTGGAACCGAAGTACCTATCTCCCAGTCGGCCCCGACTCTGGTGTCGGAACCGTCAGGGAGTCAAAAACGCCCTAGAGTCTATACACTCTGCTCCGGGGTCGTCTCTGTTACAGTCGGAGCGAAGTCACCGATCCCACTTTTCTCGGTCTTCTAGACTATCTGACCATGATTTGGAGAGAGTGGTGAGCAGGCTTCTAAAATCGCACGCCCTGGCTAAAATGCTATCCAGCCCCCCTCATCAGGGTTCGGCTCCGCCTGTCTCTGCAGTAGTTCCTCCTTCGACTCATCCCTCGAGTTCGGAGCCAGAGCTTGCTGGGGCTTGGATTGTGGAACCGTCGGCGCCGATACCTACCCTTTCGGTCCCGTCGTCGACTCCGATCTCCTCCATGGTGCCGTCCTTAGAGGGATCTGGGCGCCGGGACTCCCTCAACTGCTCCGAAGGGGCGAGTGGCATCGGACCCTTGTCCGACCCCATTCTCCCTCTCGGAGCTTCGGCGCAGGTGAGTTCGGCTCCTGCATCGGCCTCGGAGCAGTCTCGCTCGGTGCCGGGAAGGATCCCGGTCTCTTCGGAGCCGGAACCTTCTCCGATATCGGGAAGGGGTGCCTTCGAGTTCATGAGGAGTGTGCTGGCCTCTGAGTCAGCCCCACGGTCAGCCTCATTGGCTCCTCCCCCCATGGTGCCTGCGTCTGCCCCTCCTCCAGACCCCAAGTGTGGGGAACAAGCACTCCAGGGCACCCCATTGGGTGTAACTTCCTCTTTCGAGGCCTCCCCTGATCATGCAGAGGAGCCCCCTCGAAAGAGGAAATGCAAGAGGAAGCATGTTGACTCCCCTGAGTCTGTCACTTCAGATACCGACTTAGAGGATTCGGAAGGGTCCCCGAGATCCCCCTCTGAGGACGTCTCTTTCTCAGACATCTTTGAGATACTTAGGCAGAGGGGGAACTGGACTACTCTTAACCCTTCCGAGTATGAGTCTGTATTCCTGGACGCGTTTGGTTCCCGACCCTCCACCTCCTGGGTGTCTCTGCCTTTCGATCCACTGATGTCTGTGGTGGCTCGGATGGCGTGGTCAGCCCCAGACACAGTGGAACCAACCCCCCGAAGACCCACAAAATTTATTACTGCACCACAAGACAAGCAATTTCTGATGAAGGGTGTTCCCGTTGATGCCATGGTGGTAGCAGCAGCCACAAAAAAGGAGTTGGCTGAAACTTCGTCTGTCCATCCCCCTAATAAGGAATCTAGGACGATGGACAGATATGGGAAGTGGATGTTTCCTCAGCAACCTTCTCCATGAGGTCGCTGAACTAATTGTGCCACTTTACCCACCTTCAAAGGGATCTCCTTAAAGAGCTAGGAGATACCCTTCAAGATCCATCAGCTGCGGGTGCCCAGGCTAAGGTTGCCTCCCAGCTGGCAATTCTTAATTCGGTAGTAAACTCCTCCATGAGGCTCATCTCTTATGCAGCCGATGGTGCGAGTAGGGCCGCAGGCACAGGCGTGGCCTTGAGGAGGCATGCTTGGATGTGGTTATGTAACTTTGCATAACCCTTCAGGGCGTCTTTCACCAACACCCCCTTTGATGGTTCTGCTCTTTTTGGACCACGGGTGAAGGATACCCTTACCAGGTGTGAGCTGGAAGGCAAGACTCTCTCTGCTGTGGGAGTCAGTTTTTCCACTCCTTCAAGACTGTATCCCAAGGGTCAGAAGTGTGGGAAGATGTGGTTCCGGAAACCCCAGAGACGCGTGCCTGACACACGTGGCGAGTTCCCCTCCAGGGGCAGAGGAGGGAGCAACAATAGACGCCGCCCTCTGGGCAGAGGAGGTCCGCAAAATCAGGGCCAAAGAGAATCTTTCTCTGTAAGCCCTTCCAGCATCCCTGAGGTGCTGCCTGGCTGTCCACCTTCGGAGGCAGTCGGGGGAAGATAATCGCTGTACCCAAAAGCCTGGCAAAGTATAACACAAGACAAATGGGTACTGTCTATCATATCCGAAGGTTACAAAATCCCTTTCTTTCGCACTCCCTACATTCCCAACAAATCCCTTCCAGATGTTCCACCCAATCTAAGGGATCAAGCAGTTCAAGAAATTTCAAAACTGCTAAGAAAAAGAGCCATCCAGCCAGTCCCAGCAGACCAGCAAGGTTCCGGAATTTACTCAAGGTTCTTTTTGGTACCAAAAAAGATAGGGGACTGGAGACCCATTCTGGATCTCAGCAGATTAAACAGGTCTGTTCAAAGAATGAAGTTCCGGATGGTCACGCTACAGTCCATTTTACCCTTTCTGGGTCAGGACAATTGGATGTGCTCCATAGATCTTCAGGACGCGTACTACCATATCAAAATGGACAGACGCTCCAGAAAATTCCTCCACTTCCGGCTGGGAGCCAGTCATCAGTTCAGAGCGCTGCCCTTTGGTCTCACCACAGCCCCCAGGGTGTTCACCAAATGTTTGGCAGTAGTTACCGCTCACCTGAGACGGCAAGGATTCCAGGTGTTTCCATATTTAGACGACTAGCTCCTTACTGCAGCCACTAGGCATCACCTTCTGCGAGCCAGAGACTACACCATCCAAACTAGGCATCACAATAAATTTCGAAAAGTCTGCATTGTCGCCTTGGCAATCTATTACCTTTATAGGCGCAAACTTAAATACAAAGGACATGTCAGCGAGACTTCCATTAGACAGAGTGCTAGACATTCGCCGACATGTGCAGGTCTTATTAGGATGCAAACAAATTCAGGCCAGATTCGTCCTAAAGACCTTGGGTCTCATGGCAACGGCTATCATACGAGTCCCCCTCCTCGTTTTCATAGGAGAATTCTTCAGTGGATGCTGTTCACCCAATGGTCTTTCCAGCAACTTCCAGTGTCTCACAAGATAATGATCACACAGACATGCAAAAACCAACTTGCTTGGTGGATGGTTTCCCCATCAGTACCCCAGGGCAGGCCATTTGCTCTTCCTCCTCCAGTGGCTACGGTGACCATGGATGCCTCCCTGATCGGGTGGGGGGGGGGCATTTTCAGGGCAGAACAGTCCAAGGCACCTGGCAGCCTCACGAGTACCATCTGCATATCAATGTCTTGGAGATGAGGGCCGTGCTTTCGGCGTTGCAAGCTCTTCACAACTCTCTTCCCACGGGGACCATTGCAATTCAAACAGACTGTCGTTAGTGTGTTACATCAACAAGCAGGGCGGAACCAGGTCCTACCCCCCTATGTCGAGAAGCACTCAGACTCTGGCAGTGGGCGATCTCTTCCCAACGGTTTCTGATAGCAGCGCACATCCCTGGGAAGTCCGTTATAGCGGACAGGCTGAGCAGAGCAGTTCTCATGCCTCACAAGTGGTCTCTCAATCAGACAGTGGCGGACCAAATCTTC
The DNA here is from genome assembly GCF_019279795.1 of Protopterus annectens. Taxonomy (NCBI): domain Eukaryota; kingdom Metazoa; phylum Chordata; order Ceratodontiformes; family Protopteridae; genus Protopterus; species Protopterus annectens. Next base: position 1,873,752,829 of record NC_056725.1, on the reverse strand, counting down.
CGTAAATGGGGTCAGCCTTGCTGTGACCTTTTGCCACCCCCTTCAACAGCAAGTGCAACAATTTCTTCTCTCTCCTCCCTCTTCCCCGGACACTTCCCCAGAGACGCTGTAGTTCACGATTGGCCTCAGGGACTTCTTTATGCATTCCCTCTGTTCCCCCTGATTCCCAAATTAATACAGAAAGCTACCACATTGGGATGCGAGATGATCCTTATTGCCCCTTACTGGCCTCGACAAATTTGGTTCCCGTTCCTGCATCATTACCTTCTGGAGCAGCCCTGGACCCAGTTCCGGGTCTCCTGATCCATCAGTCGGGCGGGCAATCCCTTCAATCTCTCCAGCTCACTGCTTGGTTGCTCCACTTCCGACCTTAGCCAGGCTTCCCAACATCTCCCACTCTGTGCGTGAAATCTTCTTATCGCACAAGTTTACCACTAGAAAGACTTATGCTAGTAAGTGGAAACATTTCTCTTTCTGGGCAGAGGCTAGGAATATAGATCCCTTTTCAGCACCTGTGCACCATATTTTGGGTGTTTTAGCGTAACATTTTCGTGCTGGATCGTCTTCTGCCACGATTAGAGTTCAGTTAGCTGCAATTTCAAACTTTCATACAGGTCTGTCGGATACTAGTATCATGTCCCATAAGCTTTGTAAAGCTTTTCTCAAAGGGACTACTTTACTCAGGCCCCCAGTGAGAGATCCCCCGCCTCCGTGGGATCTAAATTTGATTTTAGCTTCCCTGATACTGCCCCCCTTTGAACCTGCAGCTTCTTGTTCTTTGAAGTTTCTTTCTTGGAAAACCCTTCTTCTGGTTGCAATTACTTCAGCCAGAAGAGTTTCTGAACTTCAGGCTCTTTGTGTTCGCCCTCCTTATCTAGTTTTCCACAATGACAGTTTCTCTTAGGACTAATCCTTCCTTCCTTCCAAAGGTTTCTTCTGACAATAATTTGAATCAGTCTATTGATCTGCCTGTGTTTTTTCCAAATTATTCCAACAAGACGGAATACAAATTGCATCAGTTGGATGTTCATAGACAGTTACGCTTTTACTTGCATAGAACTAAGCAAATCAGACCAGCTGTTCCTGTCCTATGCTGAGGGTAAACAAGGTCTACCTGTGTCGAAAGTAACCTTATCTAGGTGGTTGACATCTACTATTACATTTATATATCAGCTAAGGAATAAAGAGCTTCTTGCTAAACCAAAAGGTCACTCCACTAGAGCTCTAGCTACTTCAGTGGCTTTTCAGGTAAGATTGCCAATGGAAACTATTTGTGCGGCAGCTACATGGGCCAATCCTCATACCTTTATTTCACATTATAAGCTGGACGTGGCCTCCAGGAGCAGAGCTGATTTTGGTTCCACTGTTCTGAAGTCTGTTCCGATGTGCCACCCAGGATTGAGTTGCTAGGGACACTGTCCCAACCAGCAAGAATGAAGGCAAGATAGACAACTTAACATTAAGAAGTTATGTACCTACCATAACGTTCCATGTTAGTTGTCTTCTTCTCGCCTTCTTTCTTGCATCCCACCTTCCATCCCCCTATCCTAGTAGACCGAGAAGAGTTCCTTATGTTTATATCACTGGCTGAGTCTTCTCTGGCTATTCCTTCTGACTAGTAGTCTCTCCAGTAGGATTTATGCATTCTAGGACAGGATTCCTGTATTATTATTATTATTATTATTATTATTATTATTATTATTATTATTATTATGTCTGCAGTTAGACTTACCAAACGAGATCTGGGTATCTAGCACCAGGCATCATGGGATACAGGGGGGCCTCGAGCCAGTAAGTAGCTCTCGAGCTTTTGAAGATGGCCAAGTCGGAGCCGAGGATCGGCTCCGAACACAACCAGCAAGAAAGAAGGCGAGAAGAAGACAACTAACATGGAACGTTATGGTAGGTACATAACTTCTTATTCCGCACCATGATTTTCACTCTTATTGTATCACTTGTTTGGGCCTTGAGCACGACGTCCCTAATTGTGATCTCTGTACTTCTTTCAACCTGCGTACCATACGCCGTAAAGCTAGGATCTTGTTTACGCATTTCGGATTTTGGCCTAAGTTCGTCGGTATGGCATCTTCTGGTCTCCAAACTTCAGATGTTCCTAAGAAGCGTAAGGATAAAGACCACAACTGGTTTGGGGTCAAATTAGCTGACGACGTTCCTGTTAAGTTGGTTGTTGGCCCAGCAGTAGTCAGTGAGGTGCTTTCATTGCCCCTGCAGTCTGCAGGCCTCTACTGAGACCTTTTCTGAGTCCTCCGTACCACAGGCTTCCACTTTGTCTTTTGACCCTCCGCCTGTTGCTGTCTCTGGATCCGGAGCCGCTAAGCAGGCGCCGGCTTCTGAGACCTCTTTTCTCCTCCCGGAGACCAGATCCAGACCAATGACGTTGGTTCACACTACTGTGATGGCTAGGCCTCCTAAGTCCCTCTGGCTTTCTAGCAGGCCTTCCAGCCGCAAATCTGTTCAAAAGCGGGTGCCGGCCTCCCCTCAAATGCCTCAGTCTCAGATGATTAAAATGGCTATTGATCTCTTAACCCTTATCAGGGGCTGTCCGCCAGCTCTTTCTAAGAGGGCCGGGGAATTGTCCCCAGAAGGTTTGTCTGCCTCAGACTCTGAGGTTTCCAGCAACTCTGCTGATGAAGAGGGAAACTCTCAACTGTTTTCTGGTTTTGAGGATGCTGATGGGGAAGACCCAATCCCTTCTGCCTCCCCTCCAGAAGATTTTTCTTTTGGAGATACTCTGAATACTCTTAGGGAGCATTTCAAATGGGAAAGTCCGGACTACCCTTAGTCTAAGAAAAGTATTAGGGAATTCTTGGATTTGACACAGCATAAGACTTTTGCTATCCCTCCGGTATTGGAAGTTGTTGATGATTTCATGAAGAATTCTTTGACTCCTAATTCTGTTCCTCCTGCTCCTAGAAAACTTGACAGGTATTCTAGTGTGCCTGATTCTCATCAGTTCCTTTTCAAGAATCCTACTGCTGATCCGGAGATTATTTCTCAGGGCCCTAAAGGTGTTAAAGCCACGGTTGCTAAAAATCCTGTTCCCTCTGACAGGGAATCTAGGGCCTTGGATAGATGGGGTAAAAAGGTTTATACTTCCTCCACCCTTGTGATTAGATCAGTTTATTGTCGTTTTCATATGCTTAAGTATCAGCAGCATACTTTGGAGGCTATTAAGGCTAAAATTGCTGGTGTTCCTTCCCTGATGGAGAGTAAGGACATGCATGATTTATTGAATTCTGCCACTGTTGTCACTAAACATTCTCTACATTGTGGTTTTGACACTTTGAAGGCTACCTGCATGGCAGCAGCCACTGGTTCTGTTATTAGAAGACATGCTTGGCTCAGGGAACAGCCCCTTTCTGAACCTGTTAAATCTAAATTACTGGATGTGCCTTTGCACAAGGACAATCTTTTTGGTAGCAAAGCAGAAGAGGTGTTGAAAAAGTTGGAGGATAAGGCCAAAGCTATGCAAACTGTTAAGGACTTTCTGCTAGGTCAACCTCCTCATTTTAGTAGACATTACTCTTCTAAGAATTGGACTGCGGTGGTGGTGTGGTAGCATTGTCGACTTAGAGTAAGACGTCCTGTTCAATTCTCAGCTAGAGCGTCTTCTGTGTGGAGACATGCGTGAATGGGCAGTCCTACGTTGAAGATTGTGCTTCAGGGCCGGCAACTCGGCACGTAAAAATCTACTGCCAATCATTAGCGGACAGGAGTTCCGCTGTGGCGACCCCTAACCAGGAAAAGCCGAAAGACACAACAACTCTTCTAAGAATTGGACTTTTCCTGATCCTAGTAAACAGGGTCGCTCTCGGCCTAGGGATTACAGGTCTTCTAGGGAACAGACTTCCACCCCTCAAAAGGCTAAGAACTGGCAGGCTTCTTCTTCAAAATCATGGAGTTCTAAGCAAACTTCCCAAAGCAAGCATTCCCAATGACTCCGGCCTCCCCCTGTCTTGCCCCTTCCTGCCTCTGTGGGCCCAGGGTTTCCTTTGGGGGGAAGGTTAGCCATTTTTGCAGATGTCTGGTCCACCATCACAGACGACAAATGGGTACTCAGAATAGTATCCCAAGGCTACAAGTTCTCCTTTCACACCTTCCCTGTCCAGCAAAGATACCCAGATATCCCCCACATCAAAGGGCAGGAGCAGAAAAACAAGTTTCTTATCTGCTAAACCTGGGAGCAATGTCAGAAGAAAAATTCAAACGAGTCACATCTGCCTCAGGTGATGAATTTTCCTTTATTAGTAGTTAACCAGATTACACAGCATGTTGGCCAAGATGTCCGGTCAGGACTGGTCTGATCTCCTCTGATCTGATCAACTTGTTTACTGACATCAACTTTTATACTGCAAGCAAAACAATTTTTGTTACATTTCTGACCATTGACAGTTGGCTATGAAAAACATATAGGATAAACATGTTTATCACAAATTACCTCAAACCCACAGCTAGTACAGAATGTTCAAGAAGTACAGAATGTTCGATTCAACAACGGTAGCTCAAATTTTCCAGGAGACGCAGCCTGCCCCAGTAAATTAACTCTTACTCGGCCGTGCGTCCTTATCCCAGGCTTCACTGAGCTATAACCAAATCTCTTTATTCTGAAATGCAGAAAACAGATATCATTCAGGTTCATAAGCAATGCTGCATTTTGTTCACAGATGAGGCCCATCTTTGATAGGCATATCCCAACAAATAACATGTTCACTTTGCAAGAACAGGAAAAAGACAAATAACAGTATGTTTTTAAAACTTTTTCTCTTAACATTTCCCCCCTGAAAACACTTTTATTTGTCTTTTATTTCAGCAATATATGGTAACAGCTAAGTTTTTTCTTTGCATACATTACTTCATTGGCAAGACAAATTTTTAAACTTCAAAAACATTTGCAGAGAGTCACATTTCAATGTATTCACTTTCACCTGTCTGTTGCAATTGCTGGTACATCATCTTCGTAACAGCAGTATCAACCAGTCTTTGTAGAAGACCTCTGCTACAGGGTATACAACAACAACCACATACCACCACGATAGCCACAGCGACTCTAACGGACGCCAGTAAACTGCTGATGAGATGACTCCATTCCAAACCACGCTTGTAGAAAATCTGTAAAGGGATTATTTACCCCAGAGTTCTCTGCCAATTCTTCGGATAACATCTCCAAACCTTTCAAAGCTCGAGTGATACTTCCATCAGGCGCAGTGTTGTTTGGAATATATGTACAACAGAAAGTCCCAAACATCTTGCAAACTCCTCCTTCTTTGGCCAGGAGCATATCCAACGCAATTCGATTCTGCCATGCCACCTGCGAAGTGGCCTCCAGTTGTTCAGCAATTCCTTTCAATGCATCTTTGGTATAGTTCACAAAACACTGCTGGTTATAGTAAATGTAGTTGATCCAGTCCACATTCTTATTAGGTTGAATCCAGACAAAGATGGATGTAAAACCAGCTGCTATTTGGTTTATTGCTTTGTATTCATCAGGTACGCCTCTTGGTATGCCAGTGCTATCAATGTAGACACCGTTATCGAAAGATTGCTTCAGTGCCTCTCTTTTTCTCCGACTCAACCACTTCGGCTTTATTTCAAGCTCTGTTACGAAATTGCTTGCTGGAATTGGGAAAATGTAGAATGGCAGAATTAACTTTACAAGTGCACAAGTTCTCTTCCAGGGAATCGTAAGCCTTGATCTGAGTTTGTTGTGTCCACATAACCACCACACGTCTGCTAAACTATGAGTTTGGTTCTCCAGAAATGGATTCCCATTGCCATTCACAGTAACATTGCAATAGTTCTGTCCCATATTGCCATAATTTTTCCCTGTGCCATCTCTGGAAATGCACATGTACAAACCTGGATAGGAAATCGCTGCAGGCGGTTTCTCAACTTTGCTTATGACCGGAAAATGCTGAGTTTCATCTTTGCATTTATCTTCAGTTTTGTTGAAGAATAATTTCAACAGACACGTTAGGTTACCTTCATCTTGCATCAATGGGACTGTTGCTAATTGCTGTTTACCTTCAGCACAAGAAATACAGTTCTCACTATGTGCTTCTTGGGTACTATATCTAACCCAAGATAACCATTCATTATGGTGTATGAATCACGTCTCGAGTAACAATTGTTCTTCTTTTGTGAAGGCAAAATCTGCTTTATTTGTAACATTCTTAAGGCTTTGTACTTTTAAGTTGGAGGGTCCCCAAAGGATCAGTTCTAGTTGGAAGAGACACACTGATTCCATAAACTCCTGAATCACTTTCTTGTGGTGACACACTGGTTATAGTAACTACTCCGGTACCTTGGGAATGCGCAATTTTTATTCTTTGTTGCCTGCTTTTGTCTTTCTCTGGTATCACTGCACCACTTGTTTCCCATCCATTCACATCTGTTGACCACCAAACACTTGACCAGGACGTACAGTCTCTATTGCACAAGTATTTTGCACGAGTCGAGAAATTATTATTGTTCCATTTAGAACAGTCCAAAATTCCTTCACAAAGTTTCACCTTAAACACAGTAGTTATACCTGTTTGCTCTTGCAGCACCACCATTCCTTTTTCTCTTGCAACTGTTCCTTCTCGTATGGACATATTTACTTTCGCCACCAAAATCATCATGTGACAGTTCAAGTACCAGTTGAACATGGCCATCCTCCCTAAGGACTACCTCGCGCCATTGGTTTCTTTACTGGGTTTGAGACGAACTAACCCCTATTGGGCTAATCCCCCTTTGTAGCCAGACTTTGCGCTCAGAGGTCCGGTGGAGTTTGACCAATATCAATGGCAGAAGGAAGAGCCTTGAATTTTTTTACAGTGGGTGATATGAATCCACGAAGTCCTCTCAGCGATCTTTACAGCCGTAGGTGTCGAGATAAGTACTTGGTATGGGCCTTCCCACCTGGGGGATGACCAATTCTTTCTCTTCACAATTCGGATCCACGCTTAACAAAGTTTAATTTCTGGAATCTGCAAAGGAGTAATTGGTTACAAGAGATTTGACATTTAGCAGCTTCTTCATATAATCCGCTAGATCCTTACCCCCCTCACATTCCGCTGGCAACAATCCTTGCCACTGCGGGACATAATATGGTCTCCCAAACAAAAGTTCAAATGGTGTAAGTCCTTTGCAGGAAGGTGAGATTTGCATGTACAGGAGTGCCAACGGAAGGCATGCAGTCCATGATCTATGCGTTTCTGCCATTAGTTTGCGGAGCTTACTCTTCAAGACACCGTTGTGTCTTTCCACCAGTCCAGCTGATTGGGGATGGTAAGCACAATGATTTTTGAGATCAATTTGAAACACTTGACCCAATTTGTGAACAATCTGGTTAACAAAATGAGACCCATTATCACTGTAAATGCGTCTTGGTAGGCCAAATCGGGGAATTATTTCTGTAGTCAAAAGCTTTGCTACTGTTTGTGCATTCGGATACTTCACTGGAAAAGCTTCTACCCATTTAGAAAAAGCATCAATAATGACCAAACAGAACCTTTTTCCCTCTGAGGGTGTCAATTCAATAAAGTCCATGCAGAGTGTGTGGAATGGATACGGAGGGGTAGGGAATGCCTGCTGAGACTTTAACTCCCCCCTGAGCATGATACTTTGCACATAATAAACAAGATAAACAGAATTGCTTTGCATAAGTTGAAAACCCTTTACACCAAAACACCTTAGTCACTATTTGAATCATCGTCTGTACTCCTACATGGGCAGGTCCATGGCTAACCAATGCCGCATACCTAAAAAGGTTTGAGGGTAATACCATTTTGCCATGTGATGCCCTATACAACCCACTCTGTCGAGTGATACCATATTTTACCCAACAACATTTTTCCTTCTGTGTCGTCAATGTTTGCATTGCATTTAGTGTCTCTAAGTCTAAGAGGTGTCCGGGCTCCAAATCATTATCATGTAAAAGCAAATCATTTTCTTCAGCTGCCTTTTTTGCAACCATATCAGCAAGGGCATTTCCCCTGGAGACAGGATCTTTTCTGTTGGTATGTGCGGAACATTTACATATCGCTATCTGAAGTGGTAGTTGCACTGCATCTAACAACTGTAAAATTAAATCTCTGTGATTTATTGGTTTGCCTGTCGCAGTAACCATTCCCCTATTCTTCCGTAGTTGAGCGAAAACATGTACAGTGGAGAAAGTATATCGACTATCTGTATAAATTGTCACTTTTTTACCCTCCTCTAATGTACAAGCTCGAGTCAAAGCCACCAACTCAGCTGCCTGTGCAGAATAAATGTTTGACAATCCTTTTGCCTCCAAAACTTCAGTTTCTGTGGTGACAGCATACCCTACTAGTGTTTTTCCTACAGTGTCTTTCTTTGCTGATCTGTCTACAAACAAAACAAGATCAGAATCTATCAACGGAATATCCATTAAATCTGGTCGGGGAAGTACTTTGTCATGAATGCTCTCTAAACAAACGTGTGGAGTACCTTCTTCTGGAGTCGGCAAAAGTGTCACCGGATTAAGAGTAGTACATCTTTCTATGGTCATATGAGGCTGTGTCAGCAGCACTGTCATACACGACAAATGTCGACTAGGAGATAAAAAGGTTATCTTATCTTGCAAAAGTATAGTAGCTACTGAATGTGGAACCCGCAATTGTAATGGGTGAAACAAAACTAATGATGCTGAGGCTTGTACTGCCATGGCGGCTGCCACCACAGCTTGAACACAATGTGGCAATGCCCTTGCAACAGGATCTAATCTGGAGGAGTAGAAAGCTATTGGCCTCTGTTTATCCTCATGTACTTGTACCAGAACCAAAGTCATATATCCTCCCTTACAATCAACCATTTGTACAAACGGCTTAGAATAGTTCGGAAAACCCAAAACAGAGGATCCTGCTATCAATTGCTTAATTCTAATAAATGCCTGTATTGCCTTATTTGTCCACTGTATATTATTCTTAGCCGCCATGGGAGTATCATAGATCAGTGCGATCAATGGCCCTACTTCCTCAGCATAGTTATGGATCCAACTAATACAAAAATTAGTCACAACTAAAAAGGACATCATCTCTCGCTTAGTTGTAGGCATAGGTCCCTCAAGAATTGCTTGTTTTCTTTTGTTCTCCAATTGTCTACCTGCATGCGAAATTAAATAACCCAGGTACTTTACTTGTGCTTTCCACAATTGTAACTTTTCTTTATTTACCTTATGTCCTTGCTCAGCTAAAAAACTAAGAAGGGCAAGGGCATCCTTTCTACAACTTTCCTGCGTGGGTGAGGGCAACAAAATATCTACATACAACAGAACCTGGCTTCCCTCTGGGTGAACAAACTGAGCTAAATTTGCAGCCATTTCTTGTGCGAATATTGTCGGACTCTCACAAATAGCCCTGTGGCAATCTGGTGTAGGTGTATCTTTTACCTTGATAAGTGAATGCAAACCAAAATCTACTCTCCTTATGTAGCTGTATGAAGAAAAAGGCATTGCTTATATCTATGACAGAAAAATGTCTGTGCTGAGGTAATAAATCATTAAGTAATGTATAGGGGTCAGGGACCACCGGTGCTCTTGGGATCCCAGCCGAATTAACTGCTTGTAAATCCTGAACCAATCCCAATGACCCATCAGGTTTCTTTACAGGAAACAACGGAGTACTGCAGGGCGAATCTGGGCATTCAACAAGAATTCCTACCTGTTTTAGCTGCTCAATGACTGGCTTAATTCTTTCCTCTGCTTGTTTACTTAGCGGGTATTGGTGCTTACGAGGTCTAAAACCTGACTGGAGTTATACAAACTTCACCTGCTGTTTTCATTAGTCCTACATCCCCTTTACCTTTTGACCATAAATCTACAGGTAAGGCACTTAACGCACTATCTTCCTCTTGAGTTAGGAGAATTTGTCATGCCATTTCTGTTTTGTCATCCCTGAGGTGCACACTTGGTTGTGCCCAAGTCACCCAATTTAATCTTTGTACCTGGATCTGTTGCTCCTTCAACTGCCTTTAGGACATTGTGTCCCAATTTGTTAACTTTTTCGCCAAATCTACCCAATCTACCCCCACCGCTTTAGTAATTGAAATATGTGGGCTATAACCTGAGCGATATAAAGAACTCATTTCCTTGGTCAAAGTACAGGTCACTACTGTATTACCTTGCTTATCCCAAAACATATAATTCAAAATTATCCTTGCACATTTGTGCCTAAAGAATTCTTTTTCAAATTCTTTATCCGGACCAGAGGCCTGTCTGTAGTACATAGTACAATGTTAGTGCGCCGCAACCTGCGGTGACCCGCTCCTAGATTTACTTAGCTAGGTTGATCAAATCTGTATCAATCCTCCCCGGCCCGTTTGAAATCAAGTCCTGGCTATACCAGTAAAACAAGTCTTGTACTCCTTGTACCACCAAGCCATCCGCTAACCTTTTCGCCTCAATGCCTTTAGGTGTGGGAATTGCCGCTATTCCAAACAAATGCATCAAATCTCTTCCCAGCAAATTAACTGGACAAACTTTCGATATAATTACCCTACACCTAACAGTTTGGTTTGTTTGCGGATATGTGAACAATAGAGGATGAGACAGTGGTTCCTTATAGATTTTCCCATTTACCACTTTCACAAGGACAAACTCATTTGTTTCGCAGTTCAGGGGTAGAACTGCTGGACCAAAAAGTGTACGCGATGCACCTGAATCACATAAAATCTCAACTTTCTGTCCCTCGACCAAAAACTCTATCATGGGTTTTTGATCCAGATGCATAGCAATACCCAAATGTGCCAGGTTTATGACTTCACAGTCACAATCCCGCCCTGCCTTAATTTCCTGGGTGTCCTGACATTCATTGCAGAGAGTGTCTGCCTCAGCATCATCACAATCATTTTAGCTCTTCTCTACAATAATCACAATAATGAATTTGGTGCCTTCCTTTACTATCATATAGTCATGCAGAGCCCTTGTTCGTAAGCTATGGGGGATGTTGCCACTCTTCGCAGTCGGCAAAGTGCCCACGTCTACCGCATTTAAAACATTCTCCACGTTTTAACTTCCCCTCATATTCCTCTGAATGTCCACCCTGTTTATACGACGTGTCCCATTTCGGGCCCCCACGTCTTTGTACGCCACCACTGCGCCCTTGCCCCCTTTGGTCCTGTACCAAAAATATACCACCATCGTCCCCTACTGCTAACACTTGTACTTTCTTTTTCTTTTTTAAATTGAAATGTCGCTCCGCATGCCCTGCATATTCAAACAAAGGTTGCAGTCTGCATGTTCTGTGATCAACCATATGCTTAGTTATAAAACTATCTATCAGAGCCTTACAACCTTTAAGAAAAGCGTTTTTCAATTGCTGTTCATACGGACTATCGGTAGTCTGATCCTGCGGAATCATCATTCCACAATGGTTATTGCACACTTCTGTCAATCTTACAATATAGTGATCTACAGATTCATCATCATTTTGGATGCACTGATTTATTACTGTCCAGTCTGCTCTTGGACGCCACTTATCAGAAATTCTCTTCAACAGATCAGTAACTCGCGTGTCTAACACCCCAGAATTATTCTTTAATGTAGTGCTGTCATCTGCCTTACATGTCCAAGTACCACAAACTAAGTGGCAATCTGGACCCAGGATTTGTCGCACTACTTGTTCTACTTCTAAACCATTTAGATGATAACTTAAATGCATACCAACTATGTCCTCAGAAAACTTTTGAAAATTAACCTTGGGATGAGGAATACCATCCGTAGCTCGTTTTATATCCTCTCTAGCCCAGGGAGGATAAACTAAAATAGTTGGCTCTTGTTCAGCATCCCCTGCTTGTGCGTTTGCAACTTGTATTAAGGGAAGGGCTTCTGAGTGGTCAGAAAGTTTAATGGCCCAACGTCCTTGCCCTGCTGGTCCCGACCTTAACTGCATAGGTTGGTCTACCTGTTGCAAAGCAACTTTGGGTACTACAGGAATTTGCGGGTAAATTGGAGGGGTCACAACGTTTCCGTGAGCAGCCAGTAACCCACCCTGCTGTACAGATCCCACATCTTCAGACTGATATTGAGGAGGTTCCGCCAGTACAGCAGCAGCAATTTCCCCATACGGTGGGGCAGTTGCCTGCCTTTGTACCGCACAAACTGTATGCTCATCCTCCTTATCTAAAAATAAAGCTACTTTTCCACTTGGCACCAGTGATCCCTTTTGGTTTATTTTTTTCTTTTTCCTGGCACTGTTTTTCTTTTATAGCTCGTTTATTTGCCTCTTCTAACCATTTTTGTGCTTGGGAAAATCCCAATTGTCTTTGTTTTTTAGTTCTAGTTCCCGCATCTCTTTTCAAATCTCTAACCAATTTTGCACAGGCATTCTTTTTCAGTGTACCGTCAAAATCATATCTCTACTTCCACTTTTTCAAAAATTTAACATTTTTGTTTAAACCTTTCATATACTTAGCATCAACATTTAAACAGGCATCACTCTCACACTTGCAGCAACTCAAACACATGTTTCCCCTAGATTTCTTATTTTACCTTTCCTTTTTTTTTTCTCAGGTATTTAGGACTGTATCAAAATTATTTTACAGGGCTTATTATAAAATGGGACTATCTTAATGGGTGACCCTAACAAAATAATCTTAACAAGTAATCCTACCCATCCTTAACTAAAAATAAAACCTTGTCGACAAGATTAAATTAAAAGAAATTATTTTTTTTCATCCTACCTGAACCAGATGAGACTCCGATGTCCTTCAAGAATGCAACTGCAGTCATAACATATGGGTTGTCCTGCCTCAGGCAGCCCTCGGTCGGCCGGATTCCAAAGTCTGGGTCCGACGTCGGCTGATGTCGCATTTCTCTGATGTCAGTGCGGCTGGAGTACATAAGCATCAGCCGACGCCATTTTCTTCAGTCTTTCTTGCCGCGCGGTGCCCGAAGCAGAAGCAGTTCGCAAGTGCCGGTCGTTCAGCTCCTATACTCTTCGAATCTGAAGTCATCAAAAAAGCTAAGTACCCCGTTGGGGACCTTTTCTTGCCTCAGCCGATGTCAGAAATTACTGAAAAAGTTAATAATTGTCTGTCTTGTGGTAAACAAATACCTCATAAGGATTTCCACTCTTGCTGTCTTCCTTGCCTTGGCCCAGACCACGACGTCTCGGCCTGTGTCGCCTGTGCTCGCTTCAACAAGCGCACTCAGGCGCCGGGCGGAGTTCGCTGAAGACTTTTTCTGCGAAAAATTTGCGTATACAATGCCGTCTGAGCTTCCGACATCGCAAACGCCCAAGAAACGAAAAGACCGGGACCGACATCCTCGGCCCGCGTCTACCACCGACTCCACGCCAAAACCTACCACGAGTGCTCTGGTTCCCTCCGAGACGGTTATTCCACCGCTCCGAACCGAAGACACCGCAATACCGACGACTCCGATATCAGATACCACTCCGACGCCAGTTATAGATTTTCCTCCGGATACTGAAACAGAGGAAATGCCAGAGACCATTGCTGTAGATAAAGTCACTCCTGTACGTGGAGCTGCCAGGCCTCCTATGGCCATGTCTATTAAGGCCTACACCCGGGCTAAGGCAGCCAGCAAGACTAAGCACTTTACAGCAAAAACCTTGCCTCAAACTACTCCTGAGGCACAAATCATGTCTATGGCCGCAGACTTAATTTCCATGATTAGAGGTTCACAGGCCCATCCTGAGAGAGCATCCCAGCCTCCTCCAGATAAGAGGCCCCGGGTTGATCCCTCTGAACCTATCCCTACAGATGAAGACTCTGAGGACTCTATCCACTCCGAGGGCCAGGAAGACCTCCTTCAGACCTATGAGGACTCGGACGCAGAGGATTCCATCCCTTTGGCCTCCCCTCCTGAGGATATTTCTTTTGGGGAAGTTCTGCATACCATGAGGGAACATTTCAAGTGGCAAGGCCAGGAATATTCTGATTCCAGAAAGCCCCTTCGAACCTTCCTTAAAAAGCCCCAGCACAGGCCCCTAGCTATTCCTCCTGTGCTTGATGCTTTGGATGATCTATATTCTGACTCCAGTGTTACCCCTGATTCCCTTCCTCCTGCACCAGCCAAGCCAGACAGATATTACAGGGTCCCAGACACACATTCCCATTTGTTCAGGGCCCATACTGTGGATTTAGAAACTATTTCTCAGGGACCTAAAGGTGTTTCAGCTTCCACCTCTAAAAATCCCTTGCCTTCCAACAGGGAAGCTAGGTCTATAGAGAGATGGGGGAAAAAGGTGTACACCTCCACCACTTTATCTATGAGAGCTCTGAATTGCCTTTTTCATATGTTACAATATCAGGATTACCTGTTAGATGATTTACAGAAAACATTGGCCTCTCCTGACCCTTTAGACAGGAAATCTTTGCAGGAAGCTGTACATAACTCACAGCAAGTCAGCAATCACTTTCGGCAGTGTGGATATGATGCACTGGAAGCTTCATGTAGGGCAGCTATGACAGGGGCAGTCATTCGCAGACATGCATGGTTAAAAGAACAACCTCTACCAGATCAGGTTAAGGCAAAACTTCTGGATGCACCCTTAGAAAAGAACAAGCTTTTTGGTGCTAATGCTAAAGATGTGTTAAAATCCATCGAAGAAAAAGCAAAATCAGTTCAGACGGTCAAAGATTTCCTCCAGGTTCAGCCCCCCAGATTCAGCAGGAATTGGCCTTCAAAGAACTGTTCCTTTCCTAACCCTGAAAAATTTCAAAGGGGTAAAAACAGGCGTGGCCGAGGAAGAGGACAATACAGAGGTTCTTACAGGGGACGACAGTGGCAGCCAGCAAACCAAAGAAGTGACACAGGGGTCTCTACCACCCCTCAGACACAATCTCAATTACTTTCCTCTACAACCGCCAACCAAGGAGCAAACAGAAGCACCCTTGGGCGGAAAATTATCTCTGTTTTCAAACAACTGGCACAGATTGACAAAAGACAAATGGATTTTGGACATTATAGACCAAGGTTACAGGTTCCATTTTCACACCTTACCCAGAAAACAGGGCATGCCAAACCTACCACAAAATCAGAGGGCAGAGGCTATCAAGCAAATTTCTCTGCTGGCTCAGATAAAAGCAATAGAAAGAGTACCACAACAAGAACAGGGCCAGGGGTTCTACTCAAGACTGTTCCTTGTGCCAAGAAAAGAATCTCAATGGAGACCAGTACTGGACTTGTCCGCATTAAACACTTTTCTCATAGTACCAAAGTTCAAAATGCTGACTCTACAGTAACTCCTTCCCATGCTGGGCAAGGGGTCTTGGCTGATTACTCTGGACCTCAAGGAGGCATACCTGCATGTCCCTATCAGACACAGCTGCAGAAGATACCTCAGATTTCTTGCAGGGCCAGAGCATTATCAATTCTCCGCATTGCCATTTGGCTTATCTACTGCGCCCAGAGTATTCACAAAATGCCTGGCTTCAGTAATTGCTCATTGCAGGCTCCAGGGGATCCAAATTTACCCGTACCTGGACGACTGCCTTATACAAGCGGACGACAAACTGATGTTGACAAAAAACTTGAACTATGTCATACAATTATTTCAGGCTCTGGGATACACAGTCAACTTTCAGAAGTCAAGACTTCAACCATCCCAGCAAATAATCTTCTTAGGAGCCAATCTGGACACAGCCTCTCAAATGGCTTACCTGACAGAAGACAAGCAAGAGAAGTTAACTCATTATTTCAAGGGTTTGGCAAAACTCACCCAGATGACTGCAAGGAGATTCCTACAGGCCCTGGGTTACATGGCATCCTGCATTCTCCTGGTTCCATTAGCAAGACTACACATGGGAAAACTTCAATGGTACTTAAAAAGTCTATGGTCTCAGCACAACGACAACAGCTTAGAGGCAACCATACCGCTCATTCCATGCCTACAAAAGGAATTCTTATGGTGTGCCTCGGTAAGCCAGGCAAACACAGGTATGTCATTCAGAAAACCGCAGATAACACAGACCATGACCACAGACGCCTCAGACATTGGATGGGGGGCGCATATGGAAGGCAGGTGCATACAAGGACAATGGTCTCAAAAGGAAACACATCTCCATATAAACCAAAAAGAAATGCTGGCAGTAATGCATGCCATCGAGGCCTTTCGACAACAACTTCAACAAGGCCATTTACTGATACGGACAGACAACACCACTGTGATGTGGTACATAAACAAGCAAGGGGGCACCCATTCCTAACCCCTTTGCAGACTGACAATGAATCTTTGGGAAAAATCACTGAGCCTGAACATACACTTACAATCCCAGTTTGTTCCAGGCAAAGACAATGTGCTGGCAGACAGCCTAAGCAGAAATTTCATAGATCCTCACGAGTGGAGGTTACACCCAAGGATCTTCACACAACTCACCTCGACATGGGGCAGGCCAGAAGTAGACCTATTTGCCTCTCACCTCAACCATCATCTGCAAAAATTCTGTTCAAGGACATACCATCCACAAGCTTGGAAAATAGATGCTCTTTCATTCAACTGGAACTCCCTAAAAATATATGCATTCCCACCTCTGCCGCAGATGACCACAGTACTACTGAAGATCAAAGCAGAGAGACCCAAAGGGATACTAATAGCTCCAGACTGGCCAAGACAACACTGGTACCCGCTACTACGGAGCATATGCCACAACAAGAAGTGGGCCCTTCCCCAATGGCCCCTACTTTTGACTCAGCACAACTTCAAAACAGTGCATCCAAACCTTCAGACACTGCAGCTAACAGCCTGGGAGATTCCATGAATAACCTCAATCTTTCTCTCTCCAAGGAAGTCCAGCGGATACTAACAGAAGCTCGAAGACCATCCACCAGAAAGGTTTACTTGGCAAAATGGAAGAGATTCAGCATTTGGAACACCAGCAAGGGTCATGATGCATCACTATTGAACATCCCACTCATCCTGGAATATTTGGCAGATATGCTTCAGAATGGGCTCTCATATTCTTCCATAAAGATACATGCTTCAGCTATTTCAGCTAGATGTAACACTGATCCACCTGTGTTTTCACATCCTTTGCTAAGGCAATTCCTTAGGGGAATCAAGAACATTAACCCACCAAGAAAGGCTCCAGTGCCAGCTTGGGACCTCAACTTTGTTCTAGAAAAACTAACTCTACCTCCTTTTGAACCAGCAGCTTCAGTGGACTTACAATTCCTCTCATGGAAGACAGCTTTCCTGTTGGCTATTACCTCAGCAAGAAGGGTTTCGGAATTACAGGCCCTAATGGCAATACCACCATTCTTAATCTTTCACCGAGACAGAGTCTCCTTAAGAACCAACCCTACCTTTATGCCAAAGGTGGTATCTAGGGTTTCTTTAAATCAAGCTATTCATCTACCTGCTTTCTTCCCCAATCCTGAAAACAAAGGGGAAAGACTGCTACATACCTTGGGCATTCACAGGCAACTTCGCTACTACCTGGATAGAACCAAGACCAGTAGGAAGTCTGATCAACTTTTTGTAGCTTACGCCCCTGGAGTACAAGGGAAAGCAATTTCAAAACAGACTATTTCAAAATGGATTGGACATTGCATCAGATTTTGTTATTCCTTCCATGGGAAGACTGTTCCAGTCAATGTCAGACCACACTCCACCAGAGCTACAGCCACCTCTACAGCATTCTTAAGAGGGGTGCCTACAAAGGACATTCTAGAAGCTGCTACATGGAGCTCCGTGCATACATTCTCCAGACACTACAATCTCCCTCTATACTCCAGATCCAGAGCAGGCTTTGCTTCAGCAGTCCTGCAGGGTTTGATTGCCACACCATCTCTTTCCTAGAGCATTCCTCCTCCCCCAGCTAAGCTATGGTATTCTACCCATATGTTATGACTGCAGTTGCATTCTTGAAGGACATAGTACAGTTTTGTACCTACCATAAATGTAGATGTCCGATAGATATGCAACTGCAGTCGGATTTTCCCTCCCTCCATACCCCTCTATGCCTTGGGTCCACTCCTATCCCTGTTCTTCTTAGCTGGGGATATCTGTTATGGTGTATCTGTTTATTGCTTATTTATTTTGTTTGGAATCCTGTTCTTTCCTTCCAATTTGATTACAGCCTTCCTTGGAGGGCACCTGGCATCTGGGGCAAGAAACACTGAAGAAAATGGCGTCGGCTGATGCTTATGTACTCCAGCCGC
This sequence comes from Protopterus annectens, assembly GCF_019279795.1. Taxonomy (NCBI): domain Eukaryota; kingdom Metazoa; phylum Chordata; order Ceratodontiformes; family Protopteridae; genus Protopterus; species Protopterus annectens. The sequence goes on along the minus strand of NC_056725.1, from coordinate 1,873,734,681 downwards.
ACTGACGGAGAGAAATGCGACATCAGCCGATGTCGGACCCAGACTTTGGAATCCGGCTGACCGAGGGCTGCCTGAGGCAGGACAACCCATATGTTATGACTGCAGTTGCATATCTATCGGACATCTACATTTATGGTAGGTACAAAACTGTACTTTTCCCCTTTTCGTTCAGAAACTGTCCCTCAGATAGGGATCAGATAGCGGCTGGCCTCTTAACAACGACAAATCAGTTGGAGGGCTTTCAGTTGAGGGAATCTTAAGATGAGAAACCCTCACCTGCACAGGTTTTTTGGTCTCTCTGTTGGTCTGATCCGTATCTTCGTAGAGGTTTCCGGTCCGAAGGACCAAAATGTCAGAAGAAAAAATTCAAACGAGTCACATCTGCCTCAGGTGATGACTTTTCCTTTATTAGTAGTTAACCAGATTACATAGCATGTTGGCCAAGATGTCCGGTCTGGACTGATCTGATCTCCTCTGATCTGATCAACTTGTTTACTGACATCAACTTTTATACTGCAAGCAAAACAACTTTTTGTTACATTTCTGACCGTTGACAGTTGGCTATGAAAAACATATAGGATAAACATGTTTATCACAAATTACCTCAAACCCACAGCTAGTACAGAATGTTCAAGAAGTACAGCATGTTCAATTCAACAATGGTAGCTCAAATTTTCCAGGACACACAGCCTGCCCCAGTAAATTAACTCTTACTCGGCCGTGCGTCCTTATCCCAGGCTTCACAGAACTATAACCAAATATCTCTATTCTGAAATGCAGAAAACAGATATCATTCAGGTTCATAAGCAATGCTGCATTTTGTTCACAGATGAGGCCCATCTTTGATAGGCATATCCCAACAAATAACATGTTCACTTTGCAAGAACAGGAAAAAGACAAATGTATGTTTTTAAAACTTTTTCTCTTAACAAGCAATAGAGCCAGTTCCTGCACTACAGATAGGCCAGGGTTTCTACTCAAGACTTTTCCCTGGTTCCCAAAAAAGAGGGCACCTTACACCCTATCCTGGATTTGTCCATTCTAAACACTTTTTTGGCGATTCCCAAGTTCAAAATGCTCGCTCTTCAGCAGTTGCTGCCAATGCTGGCCAAGGATTCCTTGCTGGTGACTTTGGATCTCAAAGAAGCTTATCTGCACATCCCAGTACGGGAAAGCTGCAGGCAGTTCCTTCGCTTCAGGGCAGGGAAGAGGCACTTCCAATTCTCTACACTGCCCTTTGGCTTATCTACTGCTCCCAGAGTTTTTTTACGAAATTCCTGGCTCCAGTGATTGCTTTTTGCAGGCAAAGAAACAATCAAATTTACCCTTACTTGGACGGTTGTCTTATTCAAGCAAACTCTCCAGAGCAACTTCTAAAGGATTTGTACTTTAAGAACCTTCTCACCTCTTTGGGCTAACACCATCAACGAAAAGAAGTGAAAATTGGTACCCACCAGGGAAATTGTATTCCAGGGAGCGAGTCTAAACACAGCCGCCCAGGTGGTATTTCTCCCTCAAGAGAAACAAATGGATCTTTCAAATTACTTCAAGAATTTGGTAAGCATGAACCAGCTCTCTGCAAGGCAATTCCTGCAAACCCTGGGATTCATGGCTTCATGTATTCTGATGATTCCATATGCCAGACTGCATATGAGGAAAATGCAGTGGTACCTCAAAAACCTTTGGTGTCGTCACACACAGGATTTAGACTTGATACTACTGATTCCCTGCCTGCAGACAGAGTTTCTTTGGTGGGCGACGGCCTGTTCACAGAACAAAGGCCTGCCTTTTTGTCCACCTCCTGCCAGCCAGACTCTCACCACTGATACTTTGGACTGTACTTGGGGAGCACATCTAGAGGGCAGATGCATTCAGGGGACATGGCGCTATCAACAGGTTCATTTGCACATAAATCTGAAGGAATTGATGGCAGTCCATCAGGCCTTGATGGCTTTCAAGCATCTACTCTCTCCTGGTACTCTTCTAGTCAGGACAGATAACACCACAGTCATGTGGTACATCAACAAGCAGGGAGGGACTTACTCTTACCCCCTGTGCAGATGAAGCATGATACTGTGGTCCATAGCAGCTTCCATGGGCATTCATCTGATAGCTCAGTTTCTTCAGGAAGGCTCAACACCTTGGCAGACCGGTTGAGCAGGCAGATCCTGGCGAGTGGCAACTAAACAAGACCATCATTCATTATTGGGGCACTCCCCAGGTGGATCTCTTCTCATCTCCGACCGACCACCTTCTTCCAACCTTTTGCACCAGGGATCATCACGACAAAGTTTGGAAAGTGGATGCTCTGTCCTTCCCCTGGACACAGCTCTTAATCTATGCCTTCCCTTCTCTGCCTCTTCTTCCCAGAGTGCTGTTAAAGATAACGGGCGAAAAACCAAGGGCCATTATCATAGCTCCAGACTGGCCCGGGCAACATTGGTATCCACTACTTTGCAGTCTCTCCCAGTCTCATCCTTGGCATCTTCCCCTGATACCAGATCTCTTGGTTCAGGAAGAGGGAAAAATTCTGCATCCTCATCTTCAGACTCTGCATTTGGCAACCTGGCTCATAATGTATACCTTTCCCAACAGGTGATTGAGGTTCTTCGTGAGCCCAGAAGGCCTAGCACTAGGAAATCTTACACAGATAAGTGGAAAAGATTATCCATTTGGATGCAGAATAGAGGGGAAGACCCTTCTCAACCTACTCTTCCTCTTCTTGAATATCTGGCAGGCTTGCTTAATTGATTCATGCTTCAGCTATTTCTGTTCATTGCTCCTTTGAGCAGCCCATTTTCTCTCATCCCTTGATGAAACAGTTCCTCAGGGAGAGCTAGCAATTTAAAGCCTTCCAGAAGGGCACCTACTCCTGCTTTGGATCTTAATTTTGTACTTGAGAAACTTACTCTGCCTGCTTTTGAACTAGCCGCCTCAACAGATTTGAAGTTTCTCTCTGGAAAGCTGCCTTTCTCTTGGCTATTACTTCAACTAGAAGAGTTTCTGAGCTGCAGGCCTTAATGGCAGTAGAACCTTTTATCATCTTCCATGTGGATCGGGTTTCTCCTTGAACTAATCCCTCCTTTATGCCTAACGTGGTTTCTAGCCTGACTCTTAACCAGTCTATCCACCTGCCTACCTTCTTTCCTAATCCTCAGAATAAAGGGGAAAGGCTACTGCATTCCCTGGAGGTGCATAGACAGCTTAGATTTTACCTGGACAGGACTAATCATTTTCGAAAGTTGGATCAGTTGTTGGTCAGTTTTGCTCCTGGGGCTCAGGGCAACGCTTTTTCTAAACGGACCATTTCTAAATGGATTGCTCATTGTATTCACTTTTGTTACTTGCAGCATGGCAAGGTTGCTCCACAGAGTATTAGGTCCCATTCTACTAGAGCAGCCTCTACCTCAGCAGCTTTTTTTAAGAGGTGTATCTACTAGGGATATCCTGGAAGCAGCTACCTGGACTTCTCTCCACACTTTCACTAAGCATTACAATTTACACTTGTTTTCTAAGTCCAGGGCTGGTTTTGCCACTTAAGTGTTGCAGGGCATTCTTACCAACTTTTAAACAGTGGGTGTTCCTCCTCCCTTTTGTTTTTTCCTGGGCTTTTGGAATCAACCCATTTTGACTGCAACAGTGAAACACGATGAACATAGTACAGTTGTGTACACTTACCGTAGTGTATTCACTGTTGCAGTCCTGTCCCCCCCCCCCTTCCATCCCCCTTTTTTCCTAGAGCACAGACTGGAATTTTCATTTCCTGGTCTAACCTTTTTGGGGGCTCCTGACTGTTAAGGCAAGAAAAGCTGAGGAAATGGCGTCTGCTGCCTTCCTTTGTACCGGGCGTCCTGACGTCAGGATTAAAACTGAAGGCAGCCGACGTCATATACCAAGGACTTTGGTATTCTGGCCGACTGTTGGCTACCAGGAGCCGGATAACCCATTTTGTAAGAACTGCAACAGAGAATACACTCAACATCTAAATTTATGCTAAGTGTACACAACTGTACTTTCCCTAACTGTGCCAATTCGAGAGTTAGCAGATTTACTGCACTCTGCTTTTCACAAGTGGCAAAACAGTCAATCTGAAGTAGGAGATTCATTTGTCTGCAACCTGTGGGTTATGGATCCGATATCGGATCCGAACCGGCATGGTTTTCCAGCTATGGATCCGAGCTCTCAGCTCCTCCCCTCACCCATAATGCCCTGCTCTCCCTACATGACCTCAGATCTAGTTTGCCGCGCTGGTGACCAGACTGGATTTTCAGAGCTCTTCAGCTAAGTGTTAATTGTTATATTTATAAGCATTTAATTCTAAAGGTTTAGTCAGTTTTGTGTGGAAGGGTTAGGTTCCCTATCTTTTGAGTTACAATTTAAAGTTTTTTGATAACTTTATAACTTTTATTTATCCCTCCCCTCGCTGGTGCGTAGTGTGTGTTTGGGCCTGTGTTTTTTTCTTTGTGGCTAGTTAGCACTTATTTAAAAAAAAAAAAAAAAAAAAAAACTTTAGTATGTCTGAAGCCCCTAAGGCTTTCTTTTCGAAGTGCTCCGAGTGTGGCCATAAGCTTTCTCCTGCTGATGGCCACACTCAGTGCGTTCGATGCCTTGGGGTTGAACACCTCACTTCTGGATGTTCCATTTGTGCAGGGTTCAACCCCAGGGCATTGAAGGAGCGGAGGTCGAAGCTGGTCCTGGCGGGACTTCTGCCCCCGGACTCGGCTTCGGCTACCGCTCCTGCAGGGGTACCGTGTCTTGGTTCCTCCTCTCCTGCTCCCCTCTTCCACCTGGGACTCAACCTCCCTCTAGTGGTTTGGAGGAGAGGAAGCAAGAAAAAGGACGGAGAGAGAAGCACCTGGCGGCGGGCCGAGACCTCTGTTTCGGCCCGCCTGCCAGCGGCTTCTCCTCCGGCCTCCTGTCTCCGGTTCTCCCCTCCTCGGCTCCGGTCTCCGGTCTGCTTCTCACGGGACCTGAGGAGGAGGAGACCCGATCTCCGTCGAGGCTATCGAGGAGGCACTCAAGGCCTACCTCGGTAGCCTCGTCGAGATCTACATATAGTTTATCTGACGCTGATCTGGACCGGATGATGAGAAGGTTCATCCAGGCCCAGATGCAGATGGGAGTGCTCCTGCCTCCCCCCCCCCCCCTCTGGGGGGGGGCTCGACCCCTTTTTTCAAACCTATAGCTCCTTCTCCGACCCGCTACCCGGGTTCGGAGCGATTAGAGCCGAGCAGCTTCGGAGCCAGGGGTGGGTCGGCGCCGATAGTACTGGGTGCTTCGGATCCGACCCTGCCCTCGAGTGCTTCGGATCTAACCTCTCGGAGCCTGGATCCGAGCTTCGGATCCGGGGGGATTAGTGCTCCTTCGGCGCCGTCGGTGTCGGAGCGCACTGCCCCCTCGGATCCGAATGCCTCGGGGCTGGCTCCGATCCATTCTTCGGATCCGAGGGGGAGCCGATTATCGGATCCTTTGGTCGAGGTTGGCTCCCCCTCGGCCTTTGATGTAGTGGAGAGGGCCCTGTTGAGGGTTTCCGGACCCCCGGCACTTGCTTCGGCTCCTTCCCGCGCTCCATCTGCACTGGGTCAGGCTTCCACCATCCGGCCACTGGGACAGCCCGCTCCATTGCCCCAAGTTGTTCCATTGGAACAGGACACCGCTTGTGAGGGTTCCTCGGACAGCCCCCCTGAGAATGCACCTCGCAAGCATACGTGTAAAAGGAGGCACATAGACTCCCCCGAGTCTCTCACAGAAGACACGGATTTGGAGGAAGGGCAAGGCTCCCCAAGATCACCACCCGAGGATGTCTCCTTTGGAGACATCATGGAAATGCTTCGCATAAGGGGGGGGGGTGGTCTGCCCCCAAGTCTTCCTCGGACGAGTCCGTGTTCTTGGAGGCATTTGAAGCGGGCCCGTCTACCTCTTGGGTGTCCCCTCCTGCCGACCCCCTGGTGAACCTAATTACCACCAGGGCGTGGAAGGAACCGGACACCATGGAGCCAATCCCCAAAAGGCCAGACCGCATCCTTAGTCCCCCGGCAGACCGTGCCCACTGGAGCAAGGGGCCTCTGGTAGATGCCATGTTGACGGCTGCAGCCACCAGGAGGGAACTCGCCCAGGAGAGTCCCTCAGTCCATCCTCCGAGCAAGGAGTCTCGGATGATGGACCGCTTGGGGAAGCGAATGTTTAGTTCAGCGACCTTTTCAGTGAGGGCGCTCAACTACTTGGCACATGTGATCAGGATGCAGCGCGATCTTATCAAGGAATACGCTGCATCCCCCCAGAGTCCATGTCGGAGGAGGACAAACTGTTGCACTCCACCCGTATGGCCACTCTCAGGTCTGTGACTAATTCCTCTATGCGGTTACTGTCCCATGCTACGGAGGGAGCCGCTAGAGCCGCAGGGGTAGGCCTAGTTACTAGACGACAGGCCTGGCTCCGCCATTGCGATTTCACGGAGCCCTTCAAGGCGTCATTCGCGAATGCCCCCTTCGATGGTTCTGCCCTTTTTGGCAAAACTGTCCACGATACTTTGACCCAGAGCGAGAAGGACGGAAGACACTGTCTGCCGCCGGAATCCGCTTCTCTGTGCCCCAGAGGTCCTATTCTAGGAACCAAAAGGGCCAAAAGAAGATGTGGTTCCGGAAGTCGCAGCAGTCCCAACCCGCTCTGGACAACCAGTCCTTCCGTGGCAGAGGAGGACGCCGCCCCAGGGGCAGAGGGGCTCCCAGGAACTTCGGGTCCAGAGAACCTTTCTCTGAACGGCCCGCGCAGCAGCCCTGAAGGGTTGCCCGGCTGCTCCACTCTGGAGGCAGTCGGGGGGCGTTTCTTGGAGCACCTAGCGGCATGGGAGTCCGTAACATCAGACCGCTGGGTCCTCCGCATCATATCCAGAGGATACCTCATTCCATTTCATCACATCCCAAAATTAAAGTCCCTCCCCGACGTTCCACCCGGTCAGTGGGAGGCCGCTTTGGCAGAAATTGGCCATCTGCTGAAGAAAAGAGCCATCCAGCCCGTCCCCCCAGACCAGATTGGATCAGGGTTCTACTCCAGGTTCTTTTTAGTGCCAAAAAAGACGGGGGACCTAAGACCAATATTAGACCTGTCACTCTTAAACCTGGCAGTTCCCATGGAGAAGTTCCGAATGGTTACCTTGCAGTCCATTCTCCCCCTTCTGGGAGAAAATCACTAGATGTGCTCTATAGACCTCAAGGATGCGTACTACCACATTCTAATGGACAGATGCTCCAGGAGGTTTCTTCGCTTCCGGCTGGGAGCCAGTCACTACCAATTCAGGGTCCTTCCCTTTGGTCTCACTACAGCCCCCAGGGTGTTCACCAAAGTATTAGCAGTGGTAGCGGCCCACCTGAGGCTTCAGGGGGTACAGGTCTTTCCATACCTGGACGACTGGCTCCTTACCGCCCCAGCAAGGCATCTACTACTATTGGCGCGAGACTCCTTTCTCCATCTAGCTCCCCACCTGGGCATCACAATAAATGCAGAAAAATCCAACCTAGCCCCTACGCAATTCATAGATTTTATAGGTGCCACGTTAGACACGAGACAGTTAAGAGCCTTCCTCACTGTGGACAGAGTTCAGAATCTACGGCTCCAGGTGCGGGCCATCCTCCACTCCAGCTCAGTTTCAGCGGAATTGGTCCTGAGGGCTCTAGGGTCCATGGCAGCAGCGATAGCTCTTCTACCTCTCGCCAGGTTCAATATGCGGGTCCTTCAATGGACACTCCTAGTTCAGTGGTCTTATCTTGCTCTTCCTATGCATCATCCCATTGCGATCAGCAAGGCTTGCAAGCGGTCCCTCTTGTGGAGAATCCACTCACAGGATCTCCACGGAGGCCGCCCCTTTTATGCTTCTCCCCCTCTCGCCACGGTGACCACGGACGCCTCCCGCCTCGGGGGGGGGGGGCATTTTGCAGGCCGGACGGTCCAAGGCACGTGGAACGATTCAGAGACCTTACTGCATATCAATGTTATAGATGTGAGAGCAGTGCTCTTAGCGTTGCAAGCACTACAGGCCTTTCTTCCCTTGGGAACTATTGCGATTCAGTCGGACAACATGTCTGTCGTCTGGTACATCAACAAACAGGGGGGAACCAGGTCTTACCCTCTTTGTCGAGAAGCCATGAGAGTGTGGGAATGGGCAATCTCCACCAACCGCTTTCTCGCATACGCATATTCCGGGTCGGTCCAACATCCTTGCGGACAAGCTCAGTCGCACCATTCTCTCCCCTTACGAGTGGTCTCTCAATGCTCAAGTAGCGAAACGCATCTTCGCACGGTGGGGAACTCCTTGTTGCGATCTTTTTGCGTCTCCCTCAAACACCAAGTGCGACAGTTTTTTCGCTCTAATCCCTCCTCCCGGAGATACCCAAAGAGACGCTCTGGTGCATGCTTGGCCCCCCGGTCTTCTTTACGCTTACCCTCCTTTGCCTCTGATGCTCCAAGTTCTTCAGAAAGCCTCTCGGTTGGGGTGCAGAATGATTCTCATTGCCCCATTCTGGCCTCGACAGATCTGGTTCCCCTTCCTAAGGTCTCACTCAGTGAATCCACCTTGCATTCTAGATCCCATTCCGGATCTGATATCTCACCCGTCCCATCTATCTACCCCGAATCTGGACAACCTGAAGCTAACTGCTTGGCTGCTCCAGTTCCACTCCTAATCAGGACTCCCGGTATTTCATCTCCCGTTAAGGCCATCCTGGTAGCAGCTCATAAACCATCTACCAGGAAAGTTTACCGCAGCATGTGGAAACGGTTCTCCATTTGGGCGGAGCGGCAAGGTCTAGACCCCTTCTCAGTTCCCCTTCCTCTGGTGCTTGACTTCTTAACCACTCTTTTTAATGATGGCGCCAGCAGTTCCACGGTCAAAGTACAACTTGCGGCAATTTCTCACTATCATATTGGTCATGACTCCGGTCCACTGATGTCTGCCAAATTGTGTAAAATCTTCCTAAAAGGTACTTTTCTTCTTAGACCCCCTGTAAAGCAAGTGGTTCCTCCATGGGACCTTTCTTTGGTTCTTCAGGCCTTGACCGCTCCCCCCTTCGAACCTGCAGCCACGGTAGATCTAAAATTTTTATCTTTCAAGTCGGCCTTTTTAGTAGCCATTACTTCGGCCAAGAGAGTTTCGGAACTTCAAGCCTTATCCATCAAGCCTCCTTACTTGGTCTTTCATCCGGACCGTGTATACCTCAGGACTAACCCGTCCTTTCTTCCTAAGGTAGCTTCAGAAGCAAATATTAATCAATCCATTAACCTCCCTGTTTTCTTTCCTAAATATCAAAACAAAGGTGAATACAAGCTACATTCCTTAGATGTTCACAGGCAACTTCGATTTCATCTGAACAGGACAGCTGGTCATAGGCAATCCGACCAGTTGTTTATTTCCTTTGCTAAATTCAATTTGGGTAAACCAATTTCCAGTGTCTCCTTATCACGCTGGATTTCGCAGTGCATCTTATTGACTTATCAAGCTTCTGGGAGGCCCGCACCGGAGGGAGTACATGCCCATTCAACCCGGTCAGTTTCTACCTCAGCGGCCTTTAAAGCTAGGATTCCTCTGGATAATATTTGTTCAGCAGCCACTTGGGCTACATCTCATACCTTTATTTCCCACTACAAGTTGGATATTACATCTAGAGGTAGAGCATCCTTTGGCTCCGCGGTGCTCCGGAATATCCTTCCATGACGGCCGCCCAAGATTCAGGTAGCTGGGGACTCTGTCCCACAGGTTGCAGACAAATGAATCTCCTACTTCAGATTTAGAAGTTATGTACTTACCATAACGTTCCATCTGAGTAGGTGTATTCATTTGTCTGCAACCATCCCGCCCTCCTATCCCCCTGGCCTTGTCAGTTTCCTGCATATTACGTGTTACCCTTTCTAGGGTATTTTGATTTATGGCAAACTCGATCTGAGGTCATGTAGGGAGAGCAGAGCATTATGGGTGAGGGGAGGAGCTGAGAGCTCGGATCCATAGCTGGAAAACCATGCCGGTTCGGATCCGATATCAGATCCATAACCCACAGGTTGCAGACAAATGAATACACCTACTCAGATGGAACGTTATGGTAAGTACATAACTTCTAATTACACTGTGAGTATGACACCCTAGAAGCCTCTAGCAGGACAGCAGTGTCAGGATCTGTCAGTAGGAGACATGCATGGCTAAAGGAACAGTCTCTCTCTGATCATGTCAAGTCTAAACTTATTGATGCACCCCTAGATAAGGAGTGCTTGTTTGGAGTAAAAGCTGAAGAGGTGTTTAAAAAGATGGTAGGTGAAGCAAAATCTATGCAAACAGTAAAAGATTTCTTTCAGGTTCAGCAAAAACTTTCCCTCTAAGCACTGGACCTTCTCTGCACCTAGGGACAGACCACCCAGGCCCATATCCCAGGGCCCGCAGAGACGCAAACAGTGGACCACTGCCCCAAAGGCAGGGAGTTCTAAGCCACCCTTCTATGGCAAAAACTTACAATGACTCCCCATCCCCCCTGCCCTCCCTTCACTCACCAAAAGCTAGGAGGAAGGCTCTCCCTCTTCAAAGAAAATTGGCTTTCAATAACAAAGGACCAGTGGGTCTTCAAGATAATTTTTCTGGGATACAAATTCTCTTTCAGAGAACTCCCAATTCCAAGAGAGTACCCGGACTTGCTTCCAAATCAGTGGGCAGAGACACTGAAACAGGTCCAAACTCTCATATCCCAGGGGGCAGTAGAACCTGTCCCCTCAGATCAAACAGGCAACGGCTTTTATTCCAGACTGTTCCTTGTTCCCAGAAGAGAGAGCACTTGATGCCCCATCTTGGACATATCCATTCTGAACACCTCTCTGGTGGTCCCCAGAATCAAAATGCTTACCTTGCAGCAGCTGCTGCCTATGTTAACAAACAAATGCATGGCTAGTGACCCTTGTCCTAAAAGATGCCTACCTCCACATCCCCATAAGGGAATCCTGCAGGAAATTCCTGCACTTCAGAGCAGGATCACAACCCTTTCAGTTCTCTGCGCTGCCCTTTGGCTTATCTACTGTACCCAGAGTATTCACCAAATGCTTGGCCCCAGCCATAGCATTTTGCAGACAGAGAAATATACAGATTTACCCTTACCTGGACGACTGCCTCATTCAGGCAGAGTGCAAAAAAAAGCTGTTCCAGGACCTTTTCCTTGTTTGATCCCTCCTAACTTCCCCAGGGTTTACCATTAACGAGAAGAAATCAAAGGAAACTCCCACCACAAAGTTCATTTTCTTGGGAGCTCTGCTAGACACAGCATCCCAAATGACTTTCATATCCCCAGAAAAGCAGAGTTTCCTGCCTCTCTACTTTACTCAGCTGGCTTTCAGAAGTCACCTCACCGCAAGGAAGTTCCTGCAAGCTCTGGGATGCATGGCATCTTGCATCCTTCTAATTCCTATGGCCAGGCTTAACATGAGAAAACTTCAGTGGTATCTAAAGAACCTTTGGTGGAAACACACGTTCTCTAGAGATTTCTCTCCCTCTTATCTCATGTATAAGGACTGAGTTTCTCTGGTGGGCAGAGGCCTGTACCAAGAAGAAGGGTCTTCCCTTCTTCCTCCTCCCTACCGGCCAGACCATCATCACCGGCACCTCAGACATTGCTTGGGGCACAGACCTAGCAGGCAGGTGTACCCAAGGTCTTTGGCATGCCCAGCACCTGCCCTTATACATCAATCAGAAAGAAATGATGGCAGCAGAAAAGTCACCAACATCTTTCAAATCCCATCTCAGACCAGGGGTTCTCCTTATAAAAACAAACACCACAGTAATGTGGTATATCAACAAACAGGGGGGACCCAATTTTACCCTCTGTGCAGGCTAGCCATGAATCTCTGGCTGACAGCTGCTTCCATGGGTCTACACCTGATTGCCCATTACCTACTAGGAGTCAACACCCTGGCAGACTACCTAAGCAGAAACTTACTGGACCCCCCACGAATGGCAGCTCCACAAGGAAATTTTTCTGCAAATCACTCAAGAGTGAGGGACTCCGGAGGTGGATCTCTTTGCTTCGCACCTCAACCACCAGTTGCAAAAGTTCTGCACCAGGGAGTATCACCTCCTAGCATGGAAAGCGGATGCCTTGACCTTCCCCTGGAACTCCCTCTTTGTGTGCGCATTCCCTCCTTTGCGTCTTATTCCTGAGGTGTACTGATCAAAATAAGGGAGGAGAGACCAAAGGCCATCCTCTTTGCTCCAGATTGGCCCAGACAGCATTGGTACCCCTTACTGTGCAGCCTGACTTTACAGCCTCTTAAGCAGCTTCCCCTGATTTCAGACCTCTTGACCCGGGTGGGGGGGGGGCACTGCCCCCAGACTTCCAGACTCAGTCTTTCATCATGGCTTATACTTTTAAGAGCCAACAAGGAGTCCCTGTTAAGCAAACAAGTCCTAGACATATCACAGATGCCAGAAGGCCCAGTACCAGATAAATCGTATGCAGGGAAATGGAAAAGTTTCTGCTACTGGAAACCAGTACAAAGGGACCAGTAGTTCACATTCTCACATCCCTCTTATCTTGGATTAGCTAGCAGAGTTGATCAAAAGTGGCCTTTCCTTCTCTTCTATTAAAATCCATGCCTCAGCCATTTCAGCCATTACGATTTAGACCTACCCCTCTTCTCTCATCCTTTGATTAAACAATTCCTCAGAGGAGCTTCTAATATCAGACCCCCAGAATGCCTCCCATGCCAGCCTGGGACCTGAAATATATTTTAGAGAAACTAACCTTACCTCTTTTCGAAACTGCTGTTTCTACAGAATTGAAATCTCTCCTGGAAGACCGCCTTCCTACTAGCTATCACCTCAGCCAGAAGGGTTTCTGAACTTCAGGCACTACTGGCTGTCGAGCCCTTCATCATTTTCCATGCAGACAGGGTCTCCTTGACTACTGTTTCCTCCTATATGCCCAAGGTGGTATCTGATGCGATCCTCAACCAGCCCATACACTTACCCACCTTCTCCAACCCTCAAAACAAGAGGAAGGAATTCTGCACTCAATAGACGTGCACAGACAACTTGGATGCGGTCTGGACCATACTAAACCCTTCAGAAAAACAGACCAGCCTCTTGTCAGCTTTGCCCTAGGGGCAGATGGGAAGCCCATTTCCAAATGGATATCACAATGTATCCATTTCTGCTACAGAGTTCATTGGGAACCCCCCCCCCAAGTCTGTTCGTACCCATTCCACTAGGGCAGCATCCACTTCCACAGCCTTCCTCAGAGGATTCTGCACCAGGGACATCTTGGAAGCTGCCACCTGGGCCTCTGTCCATACCTTTATAAAGCATTACCACCTACCACTTTTTTCTAAGTCCAGGTCAGGGTTTGCCACTGCAGTTCTGCAGGGCTTGCTGACCCATGCCTCTAGGGGTCTATCCTATTGTTCCACCCCTTTCCTCAGCTTTGGGAATCATCCTCCAGGTGATGACTGCAACAGTGAAACACAAAGAACGTAGTACAGTTGTGTACACTTACCTTAAATGTAGATTTTCAAGTGTATTCACTGTTGCTGTCCTAGTTTCCCTCCCTCCATCCCCCTTATATCCTCTTCCCCTAGGGGGACATAAGTTTCCCACTGTGGCTTTTAGCCACCAGGGCCACTTTACCTTAATTCCTTGTACTTCTGACAGGTTAGGGAAGAAAAACTGATGTAATGACTTCAACTGCCTTGCTTTATAATACTGATGACCTGACGTCAGACTACAGGTGACTGCAGTCGATGCACAAAAACATTGACTCTGGTATTCGGGCCGGCCGAGGGCTACCACAGCAGGGATAACTCACAGGTGATGACTGCAACAGTGAATACACTTGAACATCTACATTTACAGTAAGTGTACATGACTGTACTTTCTGCAGCTGTTCAGCAAAAAGCAATGCAACCTTCAGACATGACTCCAATAACCCACAGGAAGATGCAAGACAGCTACATACAGACCTGGTTAAACTAAACAAAACATTAATGGAGTATATCAACAAAAACAGCAAAAGGCTGGAAAAACTGGAAGAACTCTAAACAGATATTCAGATGAGGTGATAAAAGCTGGAAAAGTCAGAGGAGAAAGTGAAGAAAGACTGGCTGAATGAGACTGCTTAGGAAGAGCGGTTTCAAAAAATAGAATTAAAGACAGAGCATACAGGGAAAACCTGAGACTTTCAGCTATGCCAGAGAAGCTGTAATGAACAGACTGCATTAATTTTATGAAAGCCGAAATAAGCAACTGGACTGGTATTCCACAGCAGGATTTGTTAGCTGAATGGGCATATTGTGCATATGCTCCAAACCTAGCTATTAGAAATCAAACTAGATTTTTAATAGCAAAGATGCAATCCTGCCAGCAGAAGGAGTAAATTCATTCCACTGTTCAGGGAATGTTGAGAAGTAGGTGTGAGATTCAGGGAATGTCGAGAAGTAGGTGTGAGATTCATACTGCGGTATCATGCTGTCTTTAAGGTATTCCTCCCTTGAGGGACAACTCATTTTTTGATGAAGTGCATGCTAAGGAGGAAATACAAAAGTTTGTCCAACAGAAAGTGAGCCAGAGGGGTGATTCTGCTTCTTTTTCTTCTGTTAAGGAGGACCAGAGAGATACTGCACCTATGAAATCTTTTCCAGTATTTTAACAGAAAATGTTGGAGAGGAGGAAAGGAGCATGAGAGTTGACTAGAATTTGGGAGTACATTGGAAGTGAAGCAGGTACAGGATTTGGGTGATCTAGAACAATAATAAAACCAGTGACTCATTGTGAGATTACAGTGCAATAATTATGTTTGTGAAATATGACCGAACAAGAAAATCTGGTAATATGGGACTTTTTCATAATTTCCTGTGTTTGTGGGGACTGTAAAGGATATGCACTACTTCATGTCATTAATGTTCAGAAAATGCTATGGGGAGAGGAAGAGATGGGAGAAAGCTAACTGTAAGTGAAGTAAACGTGCTTTTCTTAATAGTACTACTGCATTTGTGGTGTCTGTTTTTTTTTGCATGCTATTTGTAAGTGTAATAGGGATTGCAAACAGGTGCTGTTTTTCTTTCTCCCCTCTTCTCTCTTCTTGTACAGTATTGAGAAATGTAGTCAGTGCGGTGCAAAAGAAGCTTGGTTACAAAGGCTTGACAAAGCTGAAATTAATGTGCCTTTTTCATTTTTGCATGGGGAAATGACTGTATTAAGGACCTTAGATTAGTTTTAAGAGACCAAGTAAACGTTAAAGAATATTAAGGGGCTTTTTTTTCTAACAAATGCGTATATATTTAGTAGCAGATGTTCTTCGTGTTTCACTGTTGCATTCATTACATTTGGGTTATCTGCTTGCAGGTAGCCCTCATTTGGCCTATTTAACAAAGTCTTGGGTCCTGCGTCAGTTGCTGTCCCTTCCATGACGTCAGGTCGTCAGGGGTATAAAACATGCAGCCGATGCCATTACATCATTTTTTCTTGCCGTGTGGTGCCCGAAGCAGAAGCAGTTCGCAAATGCCGGTCGGCCGACTCCTGAAATTTTAAATTTTCGAGTTTCAGAACCGAAGTGTTCAACTAAAGCTAAGTACCCCGTTGTGGAAACTTTTTCTTGCTCCTTACCGATGTCAGTAAAAGTGAATAATTGCATTACTTGTGGAAAGCAAATACCTTATAAAGATTTTCATTCGTACTGTATTCCTTGCCTAGGCCCTGACCACGACATACCTTGCTTGTCATTTTATGCTTTATTTAATAAGCGCACTATCCGTCGTCTGTATATTTTCACCTCTAAATATTTCGGTTCTCGTTTTAATTATCCAGAAATATTGTCTGTTAGCCATCCGTCTACCGGGATTCCGAAAAAACGCAAAGATAGACAGAGACAGGCCGCCGAGGTCCAAAACTGCCAGCGACGCTTCTCCTAAGCCAGTCGCCAGTACACCGGTACTCAGTGAGGAGCTTTCGCAACCTCTGATACCAGCTTCTTCTGATTCACAGGCCTCTGTTGAGACCCATTCGGGCTACAGTATGCCGCAAGATGCTTCAACTATGGAACCCGCAGATGGCTCTAACTTGGATGGGTCCAGAGCCGCTGTGCAGGCATCTGAGGGTGTATTCAGGCCTATGGACTTGCATGTTAAACTGATGGCTCCTCCTTTACTTAGGCCCAAATCTTGATCCATGCCTAAAAAAACAACGCCCAGGCCACATGCTCAGGCCTCTATGCCTAAAAAACAAATGATAAGAATGGCTGAAGATCTAATAACTCTAATCAGGGGCACCCACCCCCTCCCCTTCTAAGAGGCCTAGGACTAAAGTTGATTATGAATCTTCTGATCGGGATTCTGTTTTTAATTCTTCTGATGATCTGGATTTACCCTTATCTACTTATGAAGATTCTGATGCAGAGGACTCCATTCCCTCTGCTTCCCCTCCTGAGGATTTTTTTTTTTTTTTGCGGAAACCTCACATATACTTTAAGGAAGCATTTCCACTGGGAAAACCAAGATTTTTCTGGTTCAAAAAAGAGGCTTAGGGATTTCCTTCTCATACCTCAGCATAGGCGTTCAGCTATTCCTCCTGTACTAGACATTGTTGTTGATGCTTTTTTGGAATCTAGTTTGGCCCCTGATTCCCTGACTCCTGCTCCCAAAAAACCTGACAGATACTACAGGGTCCCTGAGTCCCACAAGTTCCTTTTTAAAAATCCTATTGCAGATCCAGAGACTATTTCACAGGGGCCCAAGGATATTACGGCTTCTACTGCTAAAAATCCTACCCCTTCTGTTAGAGACTCCAGGGCGCCGGATAGATGGGGCAAGAAGGTTTACACTTCTGCAACCTTGGCCATTAAGGCTTTAAACTGCCAGTTTCATATGTTGAAGTATCAGCAACATGTTATTGGACTGCTTAAACAGAAAATGATGTTGATTCCTGACTGTGTGGAAACTAAAGAATTACAGGATTTAATGCATTCTGCTGAACAAGTTGGAAAACATACTTTGCAGTGTGGTTTTGATTCATTAGAGGCCTCATGCAGGGCTGCTGTTACTTGGTCTGTGCTCAGAAGGCATGCTTGGTTTAAGGAGCAATCTTTGCCTGATCATGTTAAAGCTAAATTGTTGGATGCTCCTTTAAATCAGGACTGTCTGTTTGGCAACAAGGCTGAGGAAGTTCTTAAAAAAGATGGAAGATAAAGCTAAATCTATGCTAACTGTTAAAGATATTTTACAAGTTCAGCCTCCTAGATTTAGTAGGCACTGGCCCTCTAAGAATTGGTCCTTTCCAGCCCCTTCCAGGTCTTCTCAAGCCAAACCCAGACACAGCAAAACCCCCAGGTTTCAGTCCCAGGGGGGACACAGAACTAAGCAGTGAGGGGCCTCCACTTCCAAGTGTGGGAATAAGACTCTCCCCCCTCTGGTAAACTGTCTCAATGACTTCCTTTTAAAATTTCCAAGCACTTATCAACTGACTGCCCCTTTGGGGAAAAGATTGCTCTTCATGCAAAGAATTGGGAACTCATTACCCAGGACAAATGGGTTTTAAATATAGTGTCCTAGGGATACAAATTTCACTTCCACACGTTGCCAATACCAAGTGGGTGGCCGGACCTACCCCCAAATCAGTGGACAGAGGCCCAAAAACAAGTATGTTCTCTTTTAAGCATGGCAGCTATTCAGCTGGTACCAGAAGAGGAAAAGGGACAAAGTTTCTACTCTAGACTTTTCCTGGTCCCCAGAAATGACAATTCATGGTGTCCTATCCTGGACCTGTCTACTCTAAACACCTTTTTGGAGATTCCAAAATTCAAGATGCTGACTCTTCACCAATTACTTCCTATGCTAGGCAAAGATGCCTGGTTGGAAACACTAGTTTTAAAAGAAGCACACCTGCACATCCCAATTAGGGAATCTTGCAGAAGATACCTACACTTCAAAGCAGGCTACACATCAGATGTTCTTCGTGTTTCACTGTTGCAGTCATTACATTTGGGTAATCTGCTGGCAGGTTGCCCTCAGTCGGCCTGAATAACAAAGTATTGGGTCCTGCATCTGTTGCGGTCTCCTCTTCCATGACGTCAGGTCGTCAAGGGTATAAAACATGCAGCCGACGCCATTTTAACCAGTCTGTCTTGCCGCACGGTGCCTGAAGCAGAAGCAGTTCTCAAATGCTGGTTGGGCGACTCCTGAAATTTTCGTATTCGAATTTCAGAACCGAAGTCTTCAAACTAAAGCGAAGTACCCCATTGGGGAAACTTTTTCTTGCTCCTTACCGATGTCAGTAAACATTAGTAATTGCATTACTTGTGGGAAGCAAATACCTCATAAGGATTTTCATTTGTACTGTATTCCTTGCCTAGGCCCTGATCACGATGTGCTTTGCTGTCGGTTTTGTGCTAAATTTAACCAACGCACTATTAAGCGTCTGTATATTTTTGCTTCTAAATATTTTGATTCAAGATTTAACTACCCTGAAATGTTGTCTGTCAGCAGTCCGACTAACGGAGTTCACAATAAAACGCAAAGAAAAAGACAGAGACAGACTGTCGAGGTCCAAAACCAACAAAGCTTCTCCTAAGACATTCACCGGTTTGCCAGTACTCAGTGAGGTGCTTTTGCAGCCCCTTATACCTGCTTCTTTTGCGTCGCAGGCCTCTACTGAGACCCATTCGGAGTCCGGTATGCTGCGAGATTCACAAAGTATTGAACCTGTGGATGTGTCTCCCTTGGATGGGTTCAGAGCCGCTGAGCAGGCACCGGCTTCTGAGGGTGTTTTCAGGCCTCAACATTTTTACATTAAACCGACGCCAGTAACAAAAACAAGGTCAAAAACAACTTCTATGTGTAAAAAACTGTCGCATGAGCCACGTGCTCAGGCCCCTATGCCTAAAAAACAGATGATCAAAATGGCTGAGGATTTAATTACCTTGATAAGGGCCCCCCCCCCCCCACCCTTTGCTAAGAGGCCTAGGCAAGGCACTGATTATGAATCTTCAGATCAGGTTTCCATTTCTTCTGATTCCTCTTCTGATCAGGAATTTTCTGTTCCACCCTATGAGGATTCTGATTCAGAGGAATCCATCCCATCCACATCTCCTCCTGGGGATTACTCTTTTGGAGAGACTTTGCATACTTTAAGGGAACATTTTCACTGGGAGAGTCAGGACTTCTCTGAATCAAAAAGAGGCTTAGGGATTTCCTTCTTCTTCAGCATAGGCCTTTGGCAGTACCTCCTGTATTAGACATTGTTGTGTTCTCGGAATGAAGCATGGCTTCTGATTCCCTGCCTCCATTTCCTAATAAGCCAGACAGATATTTTAGGGTTCCTGACTCCAACAAATTTCTTTTCAAAAATTCTGCTGCTGATCCAGAGACTTTCTCAGGGTCCCAAGGGCGTTAAGGCTTCTACAGCCAAAAATCCTACCCCTTCTGATAGAGATTCCAGGGTGCTGGATAGATGGGGTAAGAAGGTTTATACGTCTATAGCTTTGGCAATCAGGACTTTAAACTGTCAGTTTCATATGCTTAAATATCAACATCATGTTATGGGCTTACTGAAACAGAAAATTATGTTGATTTCTGATTGTGTGGAAAATAGAGTTACAGGATTTATTGCATTCAGCAGAACAGGTTGGAAAGCATAATTTGCAATGTGGTTTCGATTCCTTGGAGGCCTCTTGTAGGGCTGCCATTACTGGATCTGTGATTAGAAGGCATTCCTGGCTCAAGGAGCAAAATCTGCCTGATAATGTTAAAGCTAAATTGTTGGATGCTCCTTTGCAGCATGATACTCTGGTAATAAGGAAGAAGAGTTTTTAAAGAAAATGGAAGACATAGCTAAATCTATGCAATCTGTAAAAGATTTCTTGCAAGTGCAGCCACCCAGGTTCAGTAGGCACTGACCTACTAAAAATTGGTCCTTTCCTGTGTCCAACAGAGCCAGTCAGGGCAAACCCAGGTGCTCAAAATGCTCCAGGTATCAATCACAGGGTTCTTACAGGTCAAAGCAGTTGGGTGCCTCCGCCTCCAAATCTGGAGGAAACAAAGCACAACCCTACAGTAAGCAGTTTCAATGACTTCCCTCTATCATCTCCAATCACTTAGCTTTTGGCAGCCCCCTTGGGGGAAAACTAGCACTTCATGCTCAAAATTGGCAGTTAATTACCCAGGGCAAGTGGGTATTAAATATAGTATCCCAGGGGTACATATTTCATTTCCATACTTTGCAATTCCAAACGGATGGCCGGATCTGCCACAAAACCAGTGGGCAGAGGCCCAGAAACAAGTTATGTCCCTCATAGATATGGGGGGCTATTCAACTGGTACCAGAAAAGGAAAAAGAACAAGGATTTTATTCACGTCTTTTCCTGGTACCCAGAAAAGGCACTTCATGGCATCCAATACTGGACTTATCGATTCTGAACAAGTTCCTGGATATTCATAGGTTCATACTAGGCTATCTGCTCTAGGGCATTTATAAGCCTAGCCAGAGTGTGTTTGGCTTTCGCCACCCATTTTAAATCCAAAACTCAAAATGCTGACTTTACAACAGCTACTGCCTATGCTAGGCAAGAATGCTTGGTTAGTAACTTTAGACTTAAAAGAGGCATACCTGCATATCCCTATAAGGGAATCATGCAGAAGATACCTCCACTTCAAAGTAGATTTTTTGCATTACCAATTCTCTGCACTGCCCTTTGGCTTATCTACTGTGCCCAGGGTCTTTACAAAGTGCCTGGCACCAGTAATTGCATTCTGCAGACAAACATTCAAATTTATCCTTATGTAGACGATTGTCTCATTCAAGCAGAGGACAAGGACACACTTCAACATCTGGCGTTTGTAAAAAGGCTTCTAGCATGCCTAGGGTACACCATAAACGAAAATAAATCACAACTGGTACCCTCTCAAATAATTACATTCCTGGGTGCAAACTTGAATATAACTGCCCTCACGCCAGACAAACAAAGGCAATTGACAACATACTTCAAACAAATGGCAACAAAAACCTAGTTATCTGCAAGACAAATTTTGCAAGTTTTGGGGTTCATGGCATCCTGCATTCTACTAATTCCATATGCGAGATTGCATATGAGGAAATTTCACTGGTACCTAAAAAGTTTGGAGTCAACTTTGTCTCAGCCTGGAAACAATGATTCCGGTCATTCCCTGCCTACAACAGGAGTTTCTTTGATGGGCAGAGACATGTCACCAAAACAAGGGACTGTCATTCACTGTACCCCCTGCCACCCAAACCCTAACTACAGACGCATCAGACTATGCTTGGGGGGGGGCCCACCTGGCAGGGAGATACTTCAGGGCAAATGGAGCCCAAACCAAATGCATCTGCATATCAACCAGAAATAAATGCTAGCTGTTCAGAATGCTCTGACAGCCTTCAAGGACTTACTTCATCCAGGACAACAACTGATCGACGGACAACACCACAGTTAATGTGGTACATAAACAAGCAGGGGGCTACACATTCCTACCCCCTTTGCAGACTAGCCATGACCTTGTGAAACACTGCCTTGACTTACCCAAGTACATCTTCAAGCTCACTTCCTGCCAGGAAAGCAAAATACTCTGGCAGACGACTTAAGCAGAAATCTTGTGGACCCGCATGAATGAAAACTGGATCCACAAATTTTCAGCGGAAGCCCAGACATAGATCTATTTGCCTCTCCCCAAAACTATCAGTTGGACAAATTCTGCACAAGAACTCATCACAAAAAAAAACATGGAAAGTGGATGCTCTATCCTTCAGCTGGAAAAACCTATCAGTCTGTGCCTTTCCCCCTCTGCCTCTAATCTCCAAGGTCTTACTAAAAGTCAAACAGGAAAAACCAAAAATGATCCTAATTGCTCCGGACTGGCCTCGCCAGCACTGGTCCCCGCTTCTAAGGAATATGTCACACCTTCCTCTGTGGTACTTGCCTCAAACACCTCATCTACTGTCTCAGCAGAGCTATCAAATTCTGCACACTCTGTTGCAAACTCTGAATCTTGCAGCATGGCTAATCAACTAATTATTCAAACCACATCTCTCAGTAAACTTGTGATGGATGTCATTTTGGAAGCCCAGAAGGCCTAGTACTAGAAAATCTTTTGCTGATAAATGGAAGAGATTCTGTGCTTGGAACCAAGCACAAGGAAATGGACACAGCAGAGCCCTATATGCCTCAGATTTTACAATACTTAACTGAGATGCTTGACAAGTGTCTATCTTTTTTTTCAGTAAAAATCCATGCCTCTGCCATCTCGGCTCATTACAACACAGACCCTCCCCTCTTTTCTCATCCACTGCTTAAACAGTATGTCAGATGGGCCAAAAATTTAAGGCCTCCCAGGAGAACTCCCACTCCTGCATGGGACCTCAATTTTGTGCTGGAAAAACTCACCCTGCCTCCTTTTGAACCAGCAGCTACTGCGGATATAGAATTTCTGTCTTGGAAGACAGCTTTTCTTTTGGCAGTCACTTTAGCAAGAAGGGTTTCAGAACTACAGGCTCTCATGGCAGTGGAGCCTTTCATTATATTTTACTCGGACAGGGTGGCCCTCAGGACCAATCCTTCTTTTATGCCTAAGGTGGTATCCAGTGTAGCTCTTAACCAGACCATTCACCTGCCAACATTTTTCCCAAATCCGCAAAACAAGGGGGAGCAGATTCTGCATTCATTGGATGTACACAGACAACTAAGATTCTACTTAAACAGGACAAAATCTCTAGGAAAGTCTGAGCAACTACTGGTAGCATTTGCTGCAGGATCAGAGGGGAAGGCTATATCAAAGCAGACTATTTCTAAATGGATAAGCCACTGCATTCATTTCTGCTATTTGCACCATAGTAAACCTGTGCCCAAGGGGATCAGATCCCATTCCACCAGGGCTGCCTCTACTTCAGCAGCTTTTCTCACAGGGGTCCCAACCAAAGACATTCAAGACATTCAGGAAGCATTACGATTTACCTCTCTTCTCTAAATTCAGGGCAAGCTTTGCCACTGCAGTCCTGTAGGGCCTTATAGCTGCCCCTAATGCTGTTTAGTTCCATCCTCCCATCCATAGCTTTGGGATTCAACCTAAATGTAATGACTACAACAGTGAAACACGAAGAACATAGTACAGTTGTGTGCACTTACAATAAATGTAGATGTTAGTGTGTTCACTGTTGCATTCTGGGTTACCCACCCGCCATCCCCCATTCTATACCTTTTCTTTCCTTCACTATACTCGAAAGCCTTTGTGGTGTATGTGCTTTTAGTTGAAGGTAATTATTTTGTTTCTAAGGTGCATTTATAGATTTACAATTTATTTATATATATTTTTGCTCCCCATTTGGGGGGCACCTGACATCTGGGGCAAGAAAAACTGATTAAAATGGTGTTGGCTGCACGTTTTATGCCCCTGACGTCATGGAAGAGGAGACCGCAACCGACGCAGGACTTAAGACTTTGTTATTCAGGCCAACTGAGGGCAACCTGCCAGCAGATAACCCACATGTAATGACTGCAACAGTGAATACACTCGAGCATCTACATTTATGGTAGGTGTACACAACTGTACTTTCCCCCTACTTCTCTCATTAGCCAAGGGCAATCACCACAAGTTACCCCACAAGGTGGACCTACTCACACAACAAAAGGGAACTTTAATTCACCCTCATCAACAGATGTTAGGCCTAACACTCTGGGTGATAAACTTCTAATCTCTTTCAGACACCTCTACTCAGAGGACATGCTTTTAGTCCTGACGAAGGCCAGCAAACCTACTACTAGGAGATCTTACTTATCGAAATGAGAAAGATTCTCCAACTGGTGTTTCCATAAGGACAGGGATCCCTGCCAGGCAGACTCCCCCTAGTCCTTACCTATGTGTGTGAACTAATTAAGTCTTTCGTACTGTTCAGTGAAAGTCCACCTATCAGCAATTTCAGCCTGTCCACCACTAGATCCCCTTTTATTAACCAGGCTAGATGTCAAATTATTCCTGAAAGGGGTGTTACACATCAGGCCACCAAGAAAACCCATCTCACCCCCTGAGGCCTAAACTTCATTCTGGAAAAACTTACACTGGGACCATTCAAACCAGCTAGTGCTGCTACGCTCCAAATGTGTACATGGAAGACTGTACTGCTGGTGGCCCTTACCTCAGCTAGAAGAGTGTCAGAGTTAAAAGCTCTAATGGCCTGCTTGTCCCTACACTACCTCCCACAAGGATAGGGTGACCCTACGTACCAACCCTTCCTTCATGCCTAAAGTGGTCAATGAACTGTCTGTAAACCAATCCAGTTACCAGCCCACTTTCTTCCCCTGGCCAACCAGTTACAGTGAAAGGGTAGTCCATTCCCTGGATGTGCACAGACAATTAAGATTTTATCTAGACAAAACTAAGTCCATCAGAAAATCTAAACAACTCTTTGTATCATTGTATCCTAGTGCCCTGGGCAAAGCAGTTTCCAAGCAAACTATTTCCTGTTGGGTTAGGAAAACTGTTTGCTTCTACTACTTCTACCATGGCAAGCACTTACCCTAGGGAGTAAGAGCTCATTCTACCAGGGGTGTGGCAACCTCCAAAGCCTCCCTCAAAGTCCTGGACACAGCCTCCATCCTGGAAGAAGCCACTTGGTTCACAAGTCACACCTTCACCAAACACAAATTGGACCACGTCTCCAGAACCCAGGCAAGGTTTGCTAGAACAATCCTGCAGGGTTTTGTGAAATTAGCTGCATCTCCCTCAACCCTTCCCTCTAAGCTGTGGTACTCTCACACACTAAGAATACTGCAACATAGGAATAGGACACAGAATAGTTGTGTAAAATCTTACCTTAAACACAGGTGTCCTTCTCTTTCATGTTGCAGTATTCCTTCCCATCCACCTATCCCCCTTTATTTATTTTTTTTACTACTGACCTTTGCTTAAGGGCACTCTGAAGCTGTACCCTAGACCAGGGTCATATGGTCAGCATATGACACGTTTCACCTGTGGTTGACATCTCTTGTTACTCTCTATGGGACTTTCTGACTGGGCATTTAAGTTCTGTGCATGCAGACGTCACATTTAGGGTCCCTTGTTTATTGCCCTATGTGCGACGTCCCACGCACCTGTAGGAGCTGATATTCAGGTCGCCTGAGGCGGGGAATCTTGCACTAAGAATATTGCAACATTGAAGAGAAGGACATCTATGATTTTACACAATTATTTTATCTATGGGTCCTAAACATTACCAGCGGGTACAGATTCTCTTTCAAAGAAAGCCCCAGATAGTCAGGCTTCCCACCGGCAAATCAGAGAGCAGAGGCAGTCTGCCAGATCCAAAAGTTGTATGCCCAAGGCACTGTGAAACATGTACCAAAGGAACAGGCCAGACAAGGGTTTTATTCCAGACTGTTCCTGGTATCCAGAAAGAAGGGCACCTGACGCCCTATTCTCGACCTCTCCACTCTGAATGCGTCCCTCTTGGTTCCAAAATGCTGACCCCACAAAAACTTTTGCCAATGCTGATGCCTCATGCTTGGCTAGTGACCCTAGATCTGTAGGATGCCTACCTCCGTGTCCCCATAAGGAAGTCCTAAAGGAGTTTCCTGTGCTTCAGAGCAGGGTCACTACAATTACAGTTCCCTGCTCTGTCCTTTGGCTTTTCTACTGCTGCCAGAGTTTTTAGCAAGTGCCTGACTCCGGTCATTGCCTACTGCAGACAGAAGGGCATACAGATTTTACCCCTACCTGGAAACTGCCTCATCCAGGCAGACACCAAGTCAAAACTCCTGCAGGATCTCACCTTTGTTCAAACTCTCCTTACCTCCCTGAAATTCACTATCAACTGGAAGATGTCCCAATTTCACCCTACAAGAAGGTTGACCTTCCTGGGAGCTCTGCTGGACACAGCAACATTAACTGCCTACCTCCCTACAGAGAAGCAGACCTTCCTGCACTCTTACTTTTCTCTGCTGGCCCACAGGACCCACCTCATAGCAAGGAAATTCCTGCAAGCTCTGAGATACGTGGCCTCCTGCATCCTGCTGATTCCCCTAATTAGACTGCACTTGAAGAAACTGCAGTGGTACCTCAGGAGCCTTTGGTGCCAACACTCACTGGAGTACCAGCTGCCTCTTATTCCCTGCTTAAAGAAGGAGCTCTATTGGTGGGCAGAGTTGTGTACCCAGAACAAGGGTCTACCCTTTATCACTCTCCCGCAGGGCCAAACCATCACCACAGATGCTTCAGATACAGCCTGGGGGGCACACCAGGGAAATATGTGCACCCAGGGCATTTGGGAACAGGAGGTTCAGGACCTACATATGAAACTAAAAGAAATGTGGTGGTTCACAGAGCAATCCAAGCTTTCAAGGATCACCTGAGACGAGGAGTGCTCTTAAAGACAGACAACACAACAGTAATGTGGTACATCAACAAGCAGGGCGGGTACTCATTCTTACCCCCCTGTGTCACTTAACTATACAAATCTGGGTCTGCATCTGATTACTCAGTACATCCCAGGGAAACGGAACACACTGGCAGACCGGTTAAGCAGAAGCCTCCTGGATCCCCATCAGTGGCAGCTAGCTGCACAGGGAGACCTTTCTCACCATCAACAAAACCTGTAGAAACCTGACTTGGACCTCTTCGCAACCTCAGACAACCACCAGCTAACCAGGTTCTGCTCAAGAGAGTTCCATCCAGAAACGTGGAAGGTGGATGCCCTCTCCTTCCCCTGGGGCAACCTGTTTGTGTACACATTCCCACCCCTTGTCCCTGATTCCCAGGTTACTTCTCAAGATCAGGGAGGAAGGTCCAAAGGCTAGCCTCATTGTTCCACACTGGCCCAGACAACATTGGTGCACCTTGCTCCTCAGTCTGGCAAAACAACCTACCATGGACCTGCCTCCAACAACAAACTTTGTAACTCAAGATAAAGGAAAGGTATTGAACCCAAACTTCCCCACAAGCTGTATCCGCATGGCTGATTCCACAAAGGCGGAAGATGCCACAGCCTTCAGCAGGCAGGTTTTAAACATTATTATGGAGGCCAAAAGGCCCAGCACCAGGAAGTCCTACTCTGTCAAATGGATAAGATTTACCATCTGGTGCCACAACAAAGACATCAGCAGCACCCTTGCCAGTCGGGCAGTAATTCTGGACTACCTGGCAGAGCTCCTAGAAAAGGGATTGTTATACTCATCCATCAAAAAATATGCTTAGACTATCTCTACCTATATGCAGTTGGATCAGCCCATTTTTCCCAACATCTGTTAAAACAGTTCCTTAGAGGGGTGACCCACATCAAACCACTTAGGTCACCTGCTCTTGCATGGAATCTAAACTTTGTCCTGGAAAAACTGACTTTGCCTCCCTTTGAGCCAGCTGTTTCATCAGACCTGAAGTACCCCTCTTGGAAAACTGCCTTCCTGCTGGCCATCACCTCAGCCAGGAGAGCTTTGGAGCTTCAGGCCCTTATGTCCACTTAGCCCTTCATCATTTTCCATACTGACAGGGTATCTGTTGGGACCAACCCCTTCGTTATGCCTAAGGTGGTCTTAGATGTTTTCCTCAACCAAGATATCCATATACCTACCTTCTTTTCCAACCCCCATATTAAAGGCGAAAGAATTTTGCATACCCTAGATGTGCACAGACAGTTGAAATATTACTTGGATATGACCAA